>NW_028163573.1:7500-80000 GCF_964263955.1 Coregonus lavaretus
AGAGAGAGAGAGAGAGAGAGTTGTGAGGAGAGAGAAATATTGAAAACAGTCGAGTGAGGCAGAGAGAGAGTTGTGAGGATAGAGAAAGAGAGAGTGAAAACAGTGGAGTGAGACAGAACGAGAGAGAAAGTGAATTGTGAGAAGAGAGAGAGTGAAAACAGTGGAGTGAGTCAGAGCGAAAGAGAGAGAGAGCTGTGAAGAGAGAGAAAGAGTGAAAACAGTGGAGTAAGAGAGAGAGAGAGAGAGAGAGAGAGAGAGAGAGAGAGAGAGAGAGAGAAAGAGAGAGAGAACTGTCCACAATGTTAATAGGAACAAAGATTTGTGTTCCTAGGTTAGGGCCCTTAATATGGAATACATTAAATAGAGTGGTTAGAATATATAAAGGGTAACAGTTTCTATGAAGTACATCCAGTCGTCTGAAAAAGTTTGGGCACCCCTCTGAGGCTGCATAATAATTTACTCTGTCGTCACAGAAAATGATCACAGTGGCATGCCATTCATTTTCTAATAAAAGCTGAGTAATGGGCTATTGTCCAGACAAAGATTTTTAGTGTAGCAATATTAAGTTGTATGAAATTAAATCAGATGTGAAAAATAGGCTATGCCTCAGCCCAATAGGGAATGTCCTCTTGGTGTAACGGTCAAGCTGTTGCTTTCTCCCGCGGTAGACCTGGTTCATATCCCGTCGGTTACATTAAGCAGTCTATTCTCTGAAAATAGTCCAGACAGCATGTACCCAACAGTGAGGTCAGTGGGATTGGAGAGAGTCCCCTCTCCCTCTCTCTGTCTCCTCCCGAGTATCATTTCTTACTCGGCAGGATCCGTCCACGTTTTCGGAGGGCTCCTGGCAAGCGGGGAGTCGCCGACCCGCGTTCAATGTGCCGGTCCGCTTAGCGAGTGCGTCCCGCACGCCCCCATGTCTTTTTTTTTCATTTTCATATTTTAGAAAAAATAATTTTTCATATTTTTTTTTCTGCTTCAAAGTAGATTAAGTCAGCTTCTCCAACATTCCGGTTTTTTCTCTGCTTCAAAGTAGATTAAGTGAAGCTTCACCTCCATTCAGAGCCTGCTGATCTTCACATATGTTGCTCTTTATATGCCCCCCAACCATAATCTGGAAATATATTAATTTCAGACTTCTGGACATAAAACTTACATATTGTGTAAACCACACACAGACATGTGAAATCCCTTAGCTAGATGAGCCTCAAACATCAGAGCAATGGCCTAGGCGACAACACCTTGGGTGGGCAATTGTCTTCCAAATGAATGTTCATATATAACACGCCATTCTCCAAATCAATATTTCTATATAACATGCCATTCTCCTTGCATTATGCTGTTGGGTCAGGGAGGAGGGAGGTTGCAATGCTGGGAAAAACACCTCCACAGCAGATCAACACAGCATTGCAACATTTTTCGAATGAAAGTAACAGCGCCCTTGGGCACCCCTGTAGTTTATTTTTAGTCATTTAGCAGACACTCTTATCCAGAGTGACTTAATATATTTTTTGTGTAATTATTTTTTTCATACCTGCCCCCCAGTGGGAATCAAACCCTAAACCCTGGCATTGCAAATACCATGCTCTACAAACTGAGCCTCCTCATCCCTGCCACAATTCAGACTACTGGACATAATTATAATTCCTATCTAAACCTAACGGCTTGTGAAACCCCCACACAGAGGTGTGAAATCCCTCAACTTGAGGAGCTTCAAACATCAGAACAATGGCCTGACAACACCTGAGACATTTTTTAGGAAGATGGCATCATCTAGTTCTATTGCCAACATGATTAGCTAAGTTATAAAAAAGTATATTACAGAGTTAGGCTTTCACAATAACATTCCTGGAAACAGATTGTAATTTTGATGCGCATAGGAATCATGAGTGCATTCAGGTGCGTATGCCACGGCTAAGTTTATTCACAGTAGACAAACAGGCTCATTCTGTTCAGAATAACCCAGGGTATGACGTCATGTCATCTTGTAACTACACATCAAATATGGTGATCATAAATGTTGACACTGTATTTGACATGAGTTTTATAATAAGAAAATTTGAAGTGCACATTTGGACTCATGGGTGTTTTGCTTGCTTGTATGACATCAAATCAGTATTTATTATAGTCCTCAACGTCTCATCTTTCAAAATACATTTAGTCCTCTGAAGCGTAGAGCCTGTGGTCTGAAGTCATGTATAGCATGTTACTGTACAGCCACTGCGTACCAATTTAGGCGTTTATCAGTGCCATTTTCAACCTGTATACTTTAAAGGGCTACATACAAATTGTGCAACAATATTGCATTTTTAAAAGCCTGTTATATTAAATGAAGTGCCCTTTAATTTAGACCACATGTAAAATTCAATAAATCAGATTGTCGAGTGAGGCAGAGAGAGAGTTGTGAGGATAGAGAAAGAGAGAGTGAAAACAGTGGAGTGAGACAGAACGAGAGAGAAAGTGAATTGTGAGAAGATCTCCACCCTATTCCCTATGTAGTGCACTACTTTAGATCTGATCAGAAGTAGCCTAGTGCACTACGTAGGGAACAGGGTGTCATTTGGGCCAGAGTCAGTAACTCCCCTGGGTATGAATTGTCTCTCTATCTTATCTGTCTATGCTTGGTTGACCTAGCAACTGGGTCTGTTTTAATGTCCAGACAGCATGTACCCAACAGTGAGGTCAGTGGGATTGGAGAGAGTCCCCTCTCCCTCTCTCTGTCTCCTCCCGAGTATCATTTCTTACTCGGCAGGATCCGTCCACGTTTTCGGAGGGCTCCTGGCAAGCGGGGAGTCGCCGACCCGCGTTCAATGTGCCGGTCCGCTTAGCGAGTGCGTCCCGCACGCCCCCATGTCTTCTTTTTTTTCATTTTCATATTTTAGAAAAAATACTTTTTCATATTTTTTTTTCTGCTTCAAAGTAGATTAAGTCAGCTTCTCCAACATTCCGTTTTTTTCTCTGCTTCAAAGTAGATTAAGTGAAGCTTCACCTCCATTCAGAGCCTGCTGATCTTCACATATGTTGCTCTTTATATGCCCCCCAACCATAATCTGGAAATATATTAATTTCAGACTTCTGGACATAAAACTTACATATTGTGTAAACCACACACAGACATGTGAAATCCCTTAGCTAGATGAACTTCAAACATCAGAGCAATGGCCTAGGCGACAACACCTTGGGTGGGCAATTGTCTTCCAAATGAATGTTCATATATAACACGCCATTCTCCAAATCAATATTTCTATATAACATGCCATTCTCCTTGCATTATGCTGTTGGGTCAGGGAGGAGGGAGGTTGCAATGCTGGGAAAAACACCTCCACAGCAGATCAACACAGCATTGCAACATTTTTCGAATGAAAGTAACAGCGCCCTTGGGCACCCCTGTAGTTTATTTTTAGTCATTTAGCAGACACTCTTATCCAGAGTGACTTAATATATTTTTTGTGTAATAATTTTTTTCATACCTGCCCCCCAGTGGGAATCAAACCCTAAACCCTGGCATTGCAAATACCATGCTCTACAAACTGAGCCTCCTCATCCCTGCCACAATTCAGACTACTGGACATAATTATAATTCCTATCTAAACCTAACGGCTTGTGAAACCCCCACACAGAGGTGTGAAATTCCTCAACTTGAGGAGCTTCAAACATCAGAACAATGGCCTGACAACACCTGAGACATTTTTTAGGAAGATGGCATCATCTGGTTCTATTGCCAACATGATTAGCTAAGTTATAAAAAAGTATATTACAGAGTTAGGCTTTCACAATAACATTCCTGTAAACAGATTGTAATTTTGATGCGCATAGGAATCATGAGTGCATTCAGGTGCGTATGCCACGGCTAAGTTTATTCACAGTAGACAAACAGGCTCATACTGTTCAGAATAACCCAGGGTATGACGTCATGTCATCTTGTAACTATACATCAAATATAGTGATCATAAATGTTGACACTGTATTTGACATGAGTTTTATAATAAGAAAATTTGAAGTGCACATTTGGACTCATGGGTGTTTTGCTTGCTTGTATGACATCAAAGCAGTATTTATTATAGTCCACAAACGTCTCATCTTTCAAAATACATTTAGTCCTCTGAAGCGTAGAGCCTGTGGTCTGAAGTCATGTATAGCATGTTACTGTACAGCCACTGCGTACCAATTTAGGCGTTTATCAGTGCCATTTTCAACCTGTATACTTTAAAGGGCTACATACAAATTGTGCAACAATATTGCATTTTTAAAAGCCTGTTATATTAAATGAAGTGCCCTTTAATATAGACCACATGTAAAATTCAATAAATCAGATTGTCGAGTGAGGCAGAGAGAGAGTTGTGAGGATAGAGAAAGAGAGAGTGAAAACAGTGGAGTGAGACAGAACGAGAGAGAAAGTGAATTGTGAGAAGATCTCCACCCTATTCCCTATGTAGTGCACTACTTTAGATCTGATCAGAAGTAGCCTAGTGCACTACGTAGGGAACAGGGTGTCATTTGGGCCAGAGTCAGTAACTCCCCTGGGTATGAATTGTCTCTCTATCTTATCTGTCTATGCTTGGTTGACCTAGCAACTGGGTCTGTTTTAATGTCCAGACAGCATGTACCCAACAGTGAGGTCAGTGGGATAGGAGAGAGTCCCCTCTCCCTCTCTCTGTCTCCTCCCGAGTATCATTTCTCACTCGGCAGGATCCGTCCAAGTTTTCGGAGGGCTCCTGGCAAGCGGGGAGTCGCCGACCCGCGTTCAATGTGCCGGTCCGCTTAGCGAGTGCGTCCCGCACGCCCCCATGTCTTCTTTTTTTTCATTTTCATATTTTAGAAAAAATAATTTTTCATAATTTTTTTTCTGCTTCAAAGTAGATTAAATCAGCTTCTCCAACATTCCGGTTTTTTCTCTGCTTCAAAGTAGATTAAGTGAAGCTTCACCTCCATTCAGAGCCTGCTGATCTTCACATATGTTGCTCTTTATATGCCCCCCAACCATAATCTGGAAATATATTAATTTCAGACTTCTGGACATAAAACTTACATATTGTGTAAACCACACACAGACATGTGAAATCCCTTAGCTAGATGAGCCTCAAACATCAGAGCAATGGCCTAGGCGACAACACCTTGGGTGGGCAATTGTCTTCCAAATGAATGTTCATATATAACACGCCATTCTCCAAATCAATATTTCTATATAACATGCCATTCTCCTTGCATTATGCTGTTGGGTCAGGGAGGAGGGAGGTTGCAATGCTGGGAAAAACACCTCCACAGCAGATCAACACAGCATTGCAACATTTTTAGAATGAAAGTAACAGCGCCCTTGGGCACCCCTGTAGTTTATTTTTAGTCATTTAGCAGACACTCTTATCCAGAGTGACTTAATATATTTTTTGTGTAATTATTTTTTTCATACCTGCCCCCCAGTGGGAATCAAACCCTAAACCCTGGCATTGCAAATACCATGCTCTACAAACTGAGCCTCCTCATCCCTGCCACAATTCAGACTACTGGACATAATTATAATTCCTATCTAAACCTAACGGCTTGTGAAACCCCCACACAGAGGTGTGAAATCCCTCAACTTGAGGAGCTTCAAACATCAGAACAATGGCCTGACAACACCTGAGACATTTTTTAGGAAGATGGCATCATCTGGTTCTATTGCCAACATGATTAGCTAAGTTATAAAAAAGTATATTACAGAGTTAGGCTTTCACAATAACATTCCTGGAAACAGATTGTAATTTTGATGCGCATAGGAATCATGAGTGCATTCAGGTGCGTATGCCACGGCTAAGTTTATTCACAGTAGACAAACAGGCTCATTCTGTTCAGAATAACCCAGGGTATGACGTCATGTCATCTTGTAACTATACATCAAATATGGTGATCATAAATGTTGACACTGTATTTGACATGAGTTTTATAATAAGAAAATTTGAAGTGCACATTTGGACTCATGGGTGTTTTGCTTGCTTGTATGACATCAAAGCAGTATTTATTATAGTCCTCAACGTCTCATCTTTCAAAATACATTTAGTCCTCTGAAGCGTAGAGCCTGTGGTCTGAAGTCATGTATAGCATGTTACTGTACAGCCACTGCGTACCAATTTAGGCGTTTATCAGTGCCATTTTCAACCTGTATACTTTAAAGGGCTACATACAAATTGTGCAACAATATTGCATTTTTAAAAGCCTGTTATATTAAATGAAGTGCCCTTTAATTTAGACCACATGTAAAATTCAATAAATCAGATTGTCGAGTGAGGCAGAGAGAGAGTTGTGAGGATAGAGAAAGAGAGAGTGAAAACAGTGGAGTGAGACAGAACGAGAGAGAAAGTGAATTGTGAGAAGATCTCCACCCTATTCCCTATGTAGTGCACTACTTTAGATCTGATCAGAAGTAGCCTAGTGCACTACGTAGGGAACAGGGTGTCATTTGGGCCAGAGTCAGTAACTCCCCTGGGTATGAATTGTCTCTCTATCTTATCTGTCTATGCTTGGTTGACCTAGCAACTGGGTCTGTTTTAATGTCCAGACAGCATGTACCCAACAGTGAGGTCAGTGGGATTGGAGAGAGTCCCCTCTCCCTCTCTCTGTCTCCTCCCGAGTATCATTTCTTACTCGGCAGGATCCGTCCACGTTTTCGGAGGGCTCCTGGCAAGCGGGGAGTCGCCGACCTGCGTTCAATGTGCCGGTCCGCTTAGCGAGTGCGTCCCGCACGCCCCCATGTCTTCTTTTTTTTCATTTTCGTATTTTAGAAAAAATACTTTTTCATATTTTTTTTTCTGCTTCAAAGTAGACTAAGTCAGCTTCTCCAACATTCCGTTTTTTTCTCTGCTTCAAAGTAGATTAAGTGAAGCTTCACCTCCATTCAGAGCCTGCTGATCTTCACATATGTTGCTCTTTATATGCCCCCCAACCATAATCTGGAAATATATTAATTTCAGACTTCTGGACATAAAACTTACATATTGTGTAAACCACACACAGACGTGAAATCTCTTAGCTAGATGAGCCTCAAACATCAGAGCAATGGCCTAGGCGACAACACCTTGGGTGGGCAATTGTCTTCCAAATGAATGTTCATATATAACACGCCATTCTCCAAATCAATATTTCTATATGACATGCCATTCTCCTTGCATTATGCTGTTGGGTCAGGGAGGAGGGGGGTTGCAATGCTGGGAAAAACACCTCCACAGCAGATCAACACAGCATTGCAACATTTTTAGAATGAAAGTAACAGCGCCCTTGGGCACCCCTGTAGTTTATTTTTAGTCATTTAGCAGACACTCTTATCCAGAGTGACTTAATATATTTTTTGTGTAATTATTTTTTTCATACCTGCCCCCCAGTGGGAATCAAACCCTAAACCCTGGCATTGCAAATACCATGCTCTACAAACTGAGCCTCCTCATCCCTGCCACAATTCAGACTACTGGACATAATTATAATTCCTATCTAAACCTAACGGCTTGTGAAACCCCCACACAGAGGTGTGAAATCCCTCAACTTGAGGAGCTTCAAACATCAGAACAATGGCCTGACAACACCTGAGACATTTTTTAGGAAGATGGCATCATCTGGTTCTATTGCCAACATGATTAGCTAAGTTATAAAAAAGTATATTACAGAGTTAGGCTTTCACAATAACATTCCTGGAAACAGATTGTAATTTTGATGCGCATAGGAATCATGAGTGCATTCAGGTGCGTATGCCACGGCTAAGTTTATTCACAGTAGACAAACAGGCTCATTCTGTTCAGAATAACCCAGGGTATGACGTCATGTCATCTTGTAACTATACATCAAATATGGTGATCATAAATGTTGACACTGTATTTGACATGAGTTTTATAATAAGAAAATTTGAAGTGCACATTTGGACTCATGGGTGTTTTGCTTGCTTGTATGACATCAAAGCAGTATTTATTATAGTCCTCAACGTCTCATCTTTCAAAATACATTTAGTCCTCTGAAGCGTAGAGCCTGTGGTCTGAAGTCATGTATAGCATGTTACTGTACAGCCACTGCGTACCAATTTAGGCGTTTATCAGTGCCATTTTCAACCTGTATACTTTAAAGGGCTACATACAAATTGTGCAACAATATTGCATTTTTAAAAGCCTGTTATATTAAATGAAGTGCCCTTTAATTTAGACCACATGTAAAATTCAATAAATCAGATTGTCGAGTGAGGCAGAGAGAGAGTTGTGAGGATAGAGAAAGAGAGAGTGAAAACAGTGGAGTGAGACAGAACGAGAGAGAAAGTGAATTGTGAGAAGATCTCCACCCTATTCCCTATGTAGTGCACTACTTTAGATCTGATCAGAAGTAGCCTAGTGCACTACGTAGGGAACAGGGTGTCATTTGGGCCAGAGTCAGTAACTCCCCTGGGTATGAATTGTCTCTCTATCTTATCTGTCTATGCTTGGTTGACCTAGCAACTGGGTCTGTTTTAATGTCCAGACAGCATGTACCCAACAGTGAGGTCAGTGGGATTGGAGAGAGTCCCCTCTCCCTCTCTCTGTCTCCTCCCGAGTATCATTTCTTACTCGGCAGGATCCGTCCACGTTTTCGGAGGGCTCCTGGCAAGCGGGGAGTCGCCGACCCGCGTTCAATGTGCCGGTCCGCTTAGCGAGTGCGTCCCGCACGCCCCCATGTCTTCTTTTTTTTCATTTTCATATTTTAGAAAAAATACTTTTTCATATTTTTTTTTCTGCTTCAAAGTAGATTAAGTCAGCTTCTCCAACATTCCGTTTTTTTCTCTGCTTCAAAGTAGATTAAGTGAAGCTTCACCTCCATTCAGAGCCTGCTGATCTTCACATATGTTGCTCTTTATATGCCCCCCAACCATAATCTGGAAATATATTAATTTCAGACTTCTGGACATAAAACTTACATATTGTGTAAACCACACACAGACATGTGAAATGCCTTAGCTAGATGAGCCTCAAACATCAGAGCAATGGCCTAGGCGACAACACCTTGGGTGGGCAATTGTCTTCCAAATGAATGTTCATATATAACACGCCATTCTCCAAATCAATATTTCTATATAACATGCCATTCTCCTTGCATTATGCTGTTGGGTCAGGGAGGAGGGAGGTTGCAATGCTGGGAAAAACACCTCCACAGCAGATCAACACAGCATTGCAACATTTTTAGAATGAAAGTAACAGCGCCCTTGGGCACCCCTGTAGTTTATTTTTAGTCATTTAGCAGACACTCTTATCCAGAGTGACTTAATATATTTTTTGTGTAATTATTTTTTTCATACCTGCCCCCCAGTGGGAATCAAACCCTAAACCCTGGCATTGCAAATACCATGCTCTACAAACTGAGCCTCCTCATCCCTGCCACAATTCAGACTACTGGACATAATTAGAATTCCTATCTAAACCTAACGGCTTGTGAAACCCCCACACAGAGGTGTGAAATTCCTCAACTTGAGGAGCTTCAAACATCAGAACAATGGCCTGACAACACCTGAGACATTTTTTAGGAAGATGGCATCATCTGGTTCTATTGCCAACATGATTAGCTAAGTTATAAAAAAGTATATTACAGAGTTAGGCTTTCACAATAACATTCCTGGAAACAGATTGTAATTTTGATGCGCATAGGAATCATCAGTGCATTCAGGTGCGTATGCCACGGCTAAGTTTATTCACAGTAGACAAACAGGCTCATTCTGTTCAGAATAACCCAGGGTATGACGTCATGTCATCTTGTAACTATACATCAAATATAGTGATCATAAATGTTGACACTGTATTTGACATGAGTTTTATTATAATAAAATTTGAAGTGCACATTTGGACTCATGGGTGTTTTGCTTGCTTGTATGACATCAAAGCAGTATTTATTATAGTCCTCAACGTCTCATCTTTCAAAATACATTTAGTCCTCTGAAGCGTAGAGCCTGTGGTCTGAAGTCATGTATAGCATGTTACTGTACAGCCACTGCGTACCAATTTAGGCGTTTATCAGTGCCATTTTCAACCTGTATACTTTAAAGGGCTACATACAAATTGTGCAACAATATTGCATTTTTAAAAGCCTGTTATATTAAATGAAGTGCCCTTTAATATAGACCACATGTAAATTTCAATAAATCAGATTTTTTTATATGAATAAAGACTTGCAAAAGTGCTAAAATTCTGCATTTTGGCATGTCCCTCTGTGCACCCTCTGTGACTTCTAGGACTATTTCAACCCACTTAACCCCAGAATTCCCCCAAGTTTTCAGGATCATTGTAAAGCCCTAGTTATTCTGTTGCTTTGACAAAGTCATTTCGGGAGATTGTGATTTATTTAATGTGATTAGTGATTCATTTTAAAGGGGCAATCAGCAGATGCAACATCCATTTATTCTTGAAGAATATAACCTATAAATGAAGAGTGAAAACAGTGGAGTGAGGCAGAGCGAGAAAGAAAGAGTGAAAACAGTGGAGTGCGACAGAGTGAGAGAGAGAGAGAATTGTGAGGAGAGAGAGAGAGAGTGAAAACAGTGGAGTGAGAGAGAGCGAAAGAGAGAGAGAGAGAGAGAGAAAGAAAGAGAGAGAGGGAGTTGTCAGGAGAGAGAAAGAGTGAAAACAGTGGAGTGAGACAGCGAGAGAGAGAGTTGTGAGGAGAGAGAGAGAGTGAAACAGTGGAGTGAGAGAGAGAGAGAGAGTTGTGAGGAGAGAGAAATAGTGAAAACAGTCGAGTGAGGCAGAGAGAGAGCTGTGAAGAGAGAGAAAGAGTGAAAACAGTGGAGTAAGAGAGAGAGAGAGCGAGAGAGAGAGAGAGAAAGAGAGAGAGAACTGTCCACAATGTTAATAGGAACAAAGATTTGTGTTCCTAGGTTAGGGCCCTTAATATGGAATACATTAAATAGAGTGGTTAGAATATATAAAGGGTAACAGTTTCTATGAAGTACATCCAGTCGTCTGAAAAAGTTTGGGCACCCCTCTGAGGCTGCATAATAATTTACTCTGTCGTCACAGAAAATGATCACAGTGGCATGCCATTCATTTTCTAATAAAAGCTGAGTAATGGGCTATTGTCCAGACAAAGATTTTTAGTGTAGCAATATTAAGTTGTATGAAATTAAATCAGATGTGAAAAATAGGCTATGCCTCAGCCCAATAGGGAATGTCCTCTTGGTGTAACGGTCAAGCTGTTGCTTTCTCCCGCGGTAGACCTGGTTCATATCCCGTCGGTTACATTAAGCAGTCTATTCTCTGAAAATAGTCCAGACAGTATGTACCCAACAGTGAGGTCAGTGGGATTGGAGAGAGTCCCCTCTCCCTCTCTCTGTCTCCTCCCGAGTATCATTTCTTACTCGGCAGGATCCGTCCACGTTTTCGGAGGGCTCCTGGCAAGCGGGGAGTCGCCGACCCGCGTTCAATGTGCCGGTCCGCTTAGCGAGTGCGTCCCGCACGCCCCCATGTCTTATTTTTTTTCATTTTCATATTTTAGAAAAAATAATTTTTCATATTTTTTTTTCTGCTTCAAAGTAGATTAAGTCAGCTTCTCCAACATTCCGTTTTTTTCTCTGCTTCAAAGTAGATTAAGTGAAGCTTCACCCCCATTCAGAGCCTGCTGATCTTCACATATGTTGCTCTTTATATGCCCCCCAACCATAATCTGGAAATATATTAATTTCAGACTTCTGGACATAAAACTTACATATTGTGTAAACCACACACAGACATGTGAAATCCCTTAGCTAGATGAGCCTCAAACATCAGAGCAATGGCCTAGTCGACAACACCTTGGGTGGGCAATTGTCTTCCAAATGAATGTTCATATATAACACGCCATTCTCCAAATCAATATTTCTATATAACATGCCATTCTCCTTGCATTATGCTGTTGGGTCATGGAGGAGGGAGGTTGCAATGCTGGGAAAAACACCTCCACAGCAGATCAACACAGCATTGCAACATTTTTCGAATGAAAGTAACAGCGCCCTTGGGCACCCCTGTAGTTTATTTTTAGTCATTTAGCAGACACTCTTATCCAGAGTGACTTAATATATTTTTTGTGTAATTATTTTTTTCATACCTGCCCCCCAGTGGGAATCAAACCCTAAACCCTGGCATTGCAAATACCATGCTCTACAAACTGAGCCTCCTCATCCCTGCCACAATTCAGACTACTGGACATAATTATAATTCCTATCTAAACCTAACGGCTTGTGAAACCCCCACACAGAGGTGTAAATCCCTCAACTTGAGGAGCTTCAAACATCAGAACAATGGCCTGACAACACCTGAGACATTTTTTAGGAAGATGGCATCATCTGGTTCTATTGCCAACATGATTAGCTAAGTTATAAAAAAGTATATTACAGAGTTAGGCTTTCACAATAACATTCCTGGAAACAGATTGTAATTTTGATGCGCATAGGAATCATGAGTGCATTCAGGTGCGTATGCCACGGCTAAGTTTATTCACAGTAGACAAACAGGCTCATTCTGTTCAGAATAACCCAGGGTATGACGTCATGTCATCTTGTAACTATACATCAAATATAGTGATCATAAATGTTGACACTGTATTTGACATGAGTTTTATAATAAGAAAATTTGAAGTGCACATTTGGACTCATGGGTGTTTTGCTTGCTTGTATGACATCAAAGCAGTATTTATTATAGTCCTCAACGTCTCATCTTTCAAAATACATTTAGTCCTCTGAAGCGTAGAGCCTGTGGTCTGAAGTCATGTATAGCATGTTACTGTACAGCCACTGCGTACCAATTTAGGCGTTTATCAGTGCCATTTTCAACCTGTATACTTTAAAGGGCTACATACAAATTGTGCAACAATATTGCATTTTTAAAAGCCTGTTATATTAAATGAAGTGCCCTTTAATATAGACCACATGTAAAATTCAATAAATCAGATTGTCGAGTGAGGCAGAGAGAGAGTTGTGAGGATAGAGAAAGAGAGAGTGAAAACAGTGGAGTGAGACAGAACGAGAGAGAAAGTGAATTGTGAGAAGATCTCCACCCTATTCCCTATGTAGTGCACTACTTTAGATCTGATCAGAAGTAGCCTAGTGCACTACGTAGGGAACAGGGTGTCATTTGGGCCAGAGTCAGTAACTCCCCTGGGTATGAATTGTCTCTCTATCTTATCTGTCTATGCTTGGTTGACCTAGCAACTGGGTCTGTTTTAATGTCCAGACAGCATGTACCCAACAGTGAGGTCAGTGGGATTGGAGAGAGTCCCCTCTCCCTCTCTCTGTCTCCTCCCGTGTATCATTTCTTACTCGGCAGGATCCGTCCACGTTTTCGGAGGGCTCCTGGCAAGCGGGGAGTCGCCGACCCGCGTTCAATGTGCCGGTCCGCTTAGCGAGTGCGTCCCGCACGCCCCCATGTCTTCTTTTTTTTCATTTTCATATTTTTGAAAAAATCATTTTTCATATTTTTTTTTCTGCTTCAAAGTAGATTAAGTCAGCTTCTCCAACATTCCGGTTTTTTCTCTGCTTCAAAGTAGATTAAGTGAAGCTTCACCTCCATTCAGAGCCTGCTGATCTTCACATATGTTGCTCTTTATATGCCCCCCAACCATAATCTGGAAATATATTAATTTCAGACTTCTGGACATAAAACTTACATATTGTGTAAACCACACACAGACATGTGAAATCCCTTAGCTAGATGAGCCTCAAACATCAGAGCAATGGCCTAGGCGACAACACCTTGGGTGGGCAATTGTCTTCCAAATGAATGTTCATATATAACACGCCATTCTCCAAATCAATATTTCTATATAACATGCCATTCTCCTTGCATTATGCTGTTGGGTCAGGGAGGAGGGAGGTTGCAATGCTGGGAAAAACACCTCCACAGCAGATCAACACAGCATTGCAAAATTTTTCGAATGAAAGTAACAGCGCCCTTGGGCAACCCTGTAGTTTATTTTTAGTCATTTAGCAGACACTCTTATCCAGAGTGACTTAATATATTTTTTGTGTAATTATTTTTTTCATACCTGCCCCCCAGTGGGAATCAAACCCTAAACCCTGGCATTGCAAATACCATGCTCTACAAACTGAGCCTCCTCATCCCTGCCACAATTCAGACTACTGGACATAATTATAATTCCTATCTAAACCTAACGGCTTGTGAAACCCCCACACAGAGGTGTGAAATTCCTCAACTTGAGGAGCTTCAAACATCAGAACAATGGCCTGACAACACCTGAGACATTTTTTAGGAAGATGGCATCATCTGGTTCTATTGCCAACATGATTAGCTAAGTTATAAAAAAGTATATTACAGAGTTAGGCTTTCACAATAACATTCCTGGAAACAGATTGTAATTTTGATGCGCATAGGAATCATGAGTGCATTCAGGTGCGTATGCCACGGCTAAGTTTATTCACAGTAGACAAACAGGCTCATTCTGTTCAGAATAACCCAGGGTATGACGTCATGTCATCTTGTAACTATACATCAAATATAGTGATCATAAATGTTGACACTGTATTTGACATGAGTTTTATAATAAGAAAATTTGAAGTGCACATTTGGACTCATGGGTGTTTTGCTTGCTTGTATGACATCAAAGCAGTATTTATTATAGTCCTCAACGTCTCATCTTTCAAAATACATTTAGTCCTCTGAAGCGAAGAGCCTGTGGTCTGAAGTCATGTATAGCATGTTACTGTACAGCCACTGCGTACCAATTTAGGCGTTTATCAGTGCCATTTTCAACCTGTATACTTTAAAGGGCTACATACAAATTGTGCAACAATATTGCATTTTTAAAAGCCTGTTATATTAAATGAAGTGCCCTTTAATATAGACCACATGTAAAATTCAATAAATCAGATTTTTTTATATGAATAAAGACTTGCAAAAGTGCTAAAATTCTGCATTTTGGCATGTCCCTCTGTGCACCCTCTGTGACTTCTAGGACTATTTCAACCCACTTAACCCCAGAATTCCCCCAAGTTTTCAGGATCATTGTAAAGCCCTAGTTATTCTGTTGCTTTGACAAAGTCATTTCGGGAGATTGTGATTTATTTAATGTGATTAGTGATTCATTTTAAAGGGGCAATCAGCAGATGCAACATCCATTTATTCTTGAAGAATATAACCTATAAATGAAGAGTGAAAACAGTGGAGTGAGGCAGAGCGAGAAAGAAAGAGTGAAAACAGTGGAGTGAGACAGAGTGAGAGAGAGAGAGAATTGTGAGGAGAGAGTGAAAACAATGGAGTGCGACAGAGTGAGAGAGAGAGAGAATTGTGAGGAGAGAGAGAGAGAGTGAAAACAGTGGAGTGAGAGAGAGCGAAAGAGAGAGAGAGAGAGAGAGAAAGAAAGAGAGAGAGGGAGTTGTCAGGAGAGAGAAAGAGTGAAAACAGTGGAGTGAGACAGCGAGAGAGAGTTGTGAGGAGAGAGAGAGAGTGAAACAGTGGAGTGAGAGAGAGAGAGAGAGTTGTGAGGAGAGAGAAATAGTGAAAACAGTCGAGTGAGGCAGAGAGAGAGCTGTGAAGAGAGAGAAAGAGTGAAAACAGTGGAGTAAGAGAGAGAGAGAGCGAGAGAGAGAGAGAGAAAGAGAGAGAGAACTGTCCACAATGTTAATAGGAACAAAGATTTGTGTTCCTAGGTTAGGGCCCTTAATATGGAATACATTAAATAGAGTGGTTAGAATATATAAAGGGTAACAGTTTCTATGAAGTACATCCAGTCGTCTGAAAAAGTTTGGGCACCCCTCTGAGGCTGCATAATAATTTACTCTGTCGTCACAGAAAATGATCACAGTGGCATGCCATTCATTTTCTAATAAAAGCTGAGTAATGGGCTATTGTCCAGACAAAGATTTTTAGTGTAGCAATATTAAGTTGTATGAAATTAAATCAGATGTGAAAAATAGGCTATGCCTCAGCCCAATAGGGAATGTCCTCTTGGTGTAACGGTCAAGCTGTTGCTTTCTCCCGCGGTAGACCTGGTTCATATCCCGTCGGTTACATTAAGCAGTCTATTCTCTGAAAATAGTCCAGACAGCATGTACCCAACAGTGAGGTCAGTGGGATTGGAGAGAGTCCCCTCTCCCTCTCTCTGTCTCCTCCCGAGTATCATTTCTTACTCGGCAGGATCCGTCCACGTTTTCGGAGGGCTCCTGGCAAGCGGGGAGTCGCCGACCCGCGTTCAATGTGCCGGTCCGCTTAGCGAGTGCGTCCCGCACGCCCCCATGTCTTATTTTTTTTCATTTTCATATTTTAGAAAAAATATTTTTTCATATTTTTTTTTCTGCTTCAAAGTAGATTAAGTCAGCTTCTCCAACATTCCGGTTTTTTCTCTGCTTCAAAGTAGATTAAGTGAAGCTTCACCTCCATTCAGAGCCTGCTGATCTTCACATATGTTGCTCTTTATATGCCCCCCAACCATAATCTGGAAATATATTAATTTCAGACTTCTGGACATAAAACTTACATATTGTGTAAACCACACACAGACATGTGAAATCCCTTAGCTAGATGAGCCTCAAACATCAGAGCAATGGCCTAGGCGACAACACCTTGGGTGGGCAATTGTCTTCCAAATGAATGTTCATATATAACACGCCATTCTCCAAATCAATATTTCTATATAACATGCCATTCTCCTTGCATTATGCTGTTGGGTCATGGAGGAGGGAGGTTGCAATGCTGGGAAAAACACCTCCACAGCAGATCAACACAGCATTGCAACATTTTTCGAATGAAAGTAACAGCGCCCTTGGGCACCCCTGTAGTTTATTTTTAGTCATTTAGCAGACACTCTTATCCAGAGTGACTTAATATATTTTTTGTGTAATTATTTTTTTCATACCTGCCCCCCAGTGGGAATCAAACCCTAAACCCTGGCATTGCAAATACCATGCTCTACAAACTGAGCCTCCTCATCCCTGCCACAATTCAGACTACTGGACATAATTATAATTCCTATCTAAACCTAACGGCTTGTGAAACCCCCACACAGAGGTGTAAATCCCTCAACTTGAGGAGCTTCAAACATCAGAACAATGGCCTGACAACACCTGAGACATTTTTTAGGAAGATGGCATCATCTGGTTCTATTGCCAACATGATTAGCTAAGTTATAAAAAAGTATATTACAGAGTTAGGCTTTCACAATAACATTCCTGGAAACAGATTGTAATTTTGATGCGCATAGGAATCATGAGTGCATTCAGGTGCGTATGCCACGGCTAAGTTTATTCACAGTAGACAAACAGGCTCATTCTGTTCAGAATAACCCAGGGTATGACGTCATGTCATCTTGTAACTATACATCAAATATAGTGATCATAAATGTTGACACTGTATTTGACATGAGTTTTATAATAAGAAAATTTGAAATGCACATTTGGACTCATGGGTGTTTTGCTTGCTTGTATGACATCAAAGCAGTATTTATTATAGTCCTCAACGTCTCATCTTTCAAAATACATTTAGTCCTCTGAAGCGTAGAGCCTGTGGTCTGAAGTCATGTATAGCATGTTACTGTACAGCCACTGCGTACCAATTTAGGCGTTTATCAGTGCCATTTTCAACCTGTATACTTTAAAGGGCTACATACAAATTGTGCAACAATATTGCATTTTTAAAAGCCTGTTATATTAAATGAAGTGCCCTTTAATATAGACCACATGTAAAATTCAATAAATCAGATTGTCGAGTGAGGCAGAGAGAGAGTTGTGAGGATAGAGAAAGAGAGAGTGAAAACAGTGGAGTGAGACAGAACGAGAGAGAAAGTGAATTGTGAGAAGATCTCCACCCTATTCCCTATGTAGTGCACTACTTTAGATCTGATCAGAAGTAGCCTAGTGCACTACGTAGGGAACAGGGTGTCATTTGGGCCAGAGTCAGTAACTCCCCTGGGTATGAATTGTCTCTCTATCTTATCTGTCTATGCTTGGTTGACCTAGCAACTGGGTCTGTTTTAATGTCCAGACAGCATGTACCCAACAGTGAGGTCAGTGGGATTGGAGAGAGTCCCCTCTCCCTCTCTCTGTCTCCTCCCGAGTATCATTTCTTACTCGGCAGGATCCGTCCACGTTTTCGGAGGGCTCCTGGCAAGCGGGAGTCGCCGACCCGCGTTCAATGTGCCGGTCCGCTTAGCGAGTGCGTCCCGCACGCCCCCATGTCTTCTTTTTTTTCATTTTCATATTTTTGAAAAAATAATTTTTCATATTTTTTTTTCTGCTTCAAAGTAGATTAAGTCAGCTTCTCCAACATTCCGGTTTTTTCTCTGCTTCAAAGTAGATTAAGTGAAGCTTCACCTCCATTCAGAGCCTGCTGATCTTCACATATGTTGCTCTTTATATGCCCCCCAACCATAATCTGGAAATATATTAATTTCAGACTTCTGGACATAAAACTTACATATTGTGTAAACCACACACAGACATGTGAAATCCCTTAGCTAGATGAGCCTCAAACATCAGAGCAATGGCCTAGGCGACAACACCTTGGGTGGGCAATTGTCTTCCAAATGAATGTTCATATATAACACGCCATTCTCCAAATCAATATTTCTATATAACATGCCATTCTCCTTGCATTATGCTGTTGGGTCAGGGAGGAGGGAGGTTGCAATGCTGGGAAAAACACCTCCACAGCAGATCAACACAGCATTGCAACATTTTTCGAATGAAAGTAACAGCGCCCTTGGGCACCCCTGTAGTTTATTTTTAGTCATTTAGCAGACACTCTTATCCAGAGTGACTTAATATATTTTTTGTGTAATTATTTTTTTCATACCTGCCCCCCAGTGGGAATCAAACCCTAAACCCTGGCATTGCAAATACCATGCTCTACAAACTGAGCCTCCTCATCCCTGCCACAATTCAGACTACTGGACATAATTAGAATTCCTATCTAAACCTAACGGCTTGTGAAACCCCCACACAGAGGTGTGAAATCCCTCAACTTGAGGAGCTTCAAACATCAGAACAATGGCCTGACAACACCTGAGACATTTTTTAGGAAGATGGCATCATCTGGTTCTATTGCCAACATGATTAGCTAAGTTATAAAAAAGTATATTACAGAGTTAGGCTTTCACAATAACATTCCTGGAAACAGATTGTAATTTTGATGCGCATAGGAATCATGAGTGCATTCAGGTGCGTATGCCACGGCTAAGTTTATTCACAGTAGACAAACAGGCTCATTCTGTTCAGAATAACCCAGGGTATGACGTCATGTCATCTTGTAACTATACATCAAATATAGTGATCATAAATGTTGACACTGTATTTGACATGAGTTTTATAATAAGAAAATTTGAAGTGCACATTTGGACTCATGGGTGTTTTGCTTGCTTGTATGACATCAAAGCAGTATTTATTATAGTCCTCAACGTCTCATCTTTCAAAATACATTTAGTCCTCTGAAGCGTAGAGCCTGTGGTCTGATGTCATGTATAGCATGTTACTGTACAGCCACTGCGTACCAATTTAGGCGTTTATCAGTGCCATTTTCAACCTGTATACTTTAAAGGGCTACATACAAATTGTGCAACAATATTGCATTTTTAAAAGCCTGTTATATTAAATGAAGTGCCCTTTAATATAGACCACATGTAAATTTCAATAAATCAGATTTTTTTATATGAATAAAGACTTGCAAAAGTGCTAAAATTCTGCATTTTGGCATGTCCCTCTGTGCACCCTCTGTGACTTCTAGGACTATTTCAACCCACTTAACCCCAGAATTCCCCCAAGTTTTCAGGATCATTGTAAAGCCCTAGTTATTCTGTTGCTTTGACAAAGTCATTTCGGGAGATTGTGATTTATTTAATGTGATTAGTGATTCATTTTAAAGGGGCAATCAGCAGATGCAACATCCATTTATTCTTGAAGAATATAACCTATAAATGAAGAGTGAAAACAGTGGAGTGAGGCAGAGCGAGAAAGAAAGAGTGAAAACAGTGGAGTGAGACAGAGTGAGAGAGAGAGAGAATTGTGAGGAGAGAGTGAAAACAATGGAGTGCGACAGAGTGAGAGAGAGAGAGAATTGTGAGGAGAGAGAGAGAGAGTGAAAACAGTGGAGTGAGAGAGAGCGAAAGAGAGAGAGAGAGAGAGAGAAAGAAAGAGAGAGAGGGAGTTGTCAGGAGAGAGAAAGAGTGAAAACAGTGGAGTGAGACAGCGAGAGAGAGAGTTGTGAGGAGAGAGAGAGAGTGAAACAGTGGAGTGAGAGAGAGAGAGAGAGTTGTGAGGAGAGAGAAATAGTGAAAACAGTCGAGTGAGGCAGAGAGAGAGCTGTGAAGAGAGAGAAAGAGTGAAAACAGTGGAGTAAGAGAGAGAGAGAGAGAGAGAGAGAGAGAGAAAGAGAGAGAGAACTGTCCACAATGTTAATAGGAACAAAGATTTGTGTTCCTAGGTTAGGGCCCTTAATATGGAATACATTAAATAGAGTGGTTAGAATATATAAAGGGTAACAGTTTCTATGAAGTACATCCAGTCGTCTGAAAAAGTTTGGGCACCCCTCTGAGGCTGCATAATAATTTACTCTGTCGTCACAGAAAATGATCACAGTGGCATGCCATTCATTTTCTAATAAAAGCTGAGTAATGGGCTATTGTCCAGACAAAGATTTTTAGTGTAGCAATATTAAGTTGTATGAAATTAAATCAGATGTGAAAAATAGGCTATGCCTCAGCCCAATAGGGAATGTCCTCTTGGTGTAACGGTCAAGCTGTTGCTTTCTCCCGCGGTAGACCTGGTTCATATCCCGTCGGTTACATTAAGCAGTCTATTCTCTGAAAATAGTCCAGACAGCATGTACCCAACAGTGAGGTCAGTGGGATTGGAGAGAGTCCCCTCTCCCTCTCTCTGTCTCCTCCCGAGTATCATTTCTTACTCGGCAGGATCCGTCCACGTTTTCGGAGGGCTCCTGGCAAGCGGGGAGTCGCCGACCCGCGTTCAATGTGCCGGTCCGCTTAGCGAGTGCGTCCCGCACGCCCCCATGTCTTTTTTTTTTTCATTTTCATATTTTAGAAAAAAAAATTTTTCATATTTTTTTTTCTGCTTCAAAGTAGATTAAGTCAGCTTCTCCAACATTCCGTTTTTTTCTCTGCTTCAAAGTAGATTAAGTGAAGCTTCACCTCCATTCAGAGCCTGCTGATCTTCACATATGTTGCTCTTTATATGCCCCCCAACCATAATCTGGAAATATATTAATTTCAGACTTCTGGACATAAAACTTACATATTGTGTAAACCACACACAGACATGTGAAATCCCTTAGCTAGATGAGCCTCAAACATCAGAGCAATGGCCTAGGCGACAACACCTTGGGTGGGCAATTGTCTTCCAAATGAATGTTCATATATAACACGCCATTCTCCAAATCAATATTTCTATATAACATGCCATTCTCCTTGCATTATGCTGTTGGGTCAGGGAGGAGGGAGGTTGCAATGCTGGGAAAAACACCTCCACAGCAGATCAACACAGCATTGCAACATTTTTCGAATGAAAGTAACAGCGCCCTTGGGCACCCCTGTAGTTTATTTTTAGTCATTTAGCAGACACTCTTATCCAGAGTGACTTAATATATTTTTTGTGTAATTGTTTTTTTCATACCTGCCCCCCAGTGGGAATCAAACCCTAAACCCAGGCATTGCAAATACCATGCTCTACAAACTGAGCCTCCTCATCCCTGCCACAATTCAGACTACTGGACATAATTATAATTCCTATCTAAACCTAACGGCTTGTGAAACCCCCACACAGAGGTGTGAAATTCCTCAACTTGAGGAGCTTCAAACATCAGAACAATGGCCTGACAACACCTGAGACATTTTTTAGGAAGATGGCATCATCTGGTTCTATTGCCAACATGATTAGCTAAGTTATAAAAAAGTATATTACAGAGTTAGGCTTTCACAATAACATTCCTGGAAACAGATTGTAATTTTGATGTGCATAGGAATCATGAGTGCATTCAGGTGCGTATGCCACGGCTAAGTTTATTCACAGTAGACAAACAGGCTCATTCTGTTCAGAATAACCCAGGGTATGACGTCATGTCATCTTGTAACTATACATCAAATATAGTGATCATAAATGTTGACACTGTATTTGACATGAGTTTTATAATAAGAAAATTTGAAGTGCACATTTGGACTCATGGGTGTTTTGCTTGCTTGTATGACATCAAAGCAGTATTTATTATAGTCCTCAACGTCTCATCTTTCAAAATACATTTAGTCCTCTGAAGCGTAGAGCCTGTGGTCTGAAGTCATGTATAGCATGTTACTGTACAGCCACTGCGTACCAATTTAGGCGTTTATCAGTGCCATTTTCAACCTGTATACTTTAAAGGGCTACATACAAATTGTGCAACAATATTGCATTTTTAAAAGCCTGTTATATTAAATGAAGTGCCCTTTAATATAGACCACATGTAAAATTCAATAAATCAGATTGTCGAGTGAGGCAGAGAGAGAGTTGTGAGGATAGAGAAAGAGAGAGTGAAAACAGTGGAGTGAGACAGAACGAGAGAGAAAGTGAATTGTGAGAAGATCTCCACCCTATTCCCTATGTAGTGCACTACTTTAGATCTGATCAGAAGTAGCCTAGTGCACTACGTAGGGAACAGGGTGTCATTTGGGCCAGAGTCAGTAACTCCCCTGGGTATGAATTGTCTCTCTATCTTATCTGTCTATGCTTGGTTGACCTAGCAACTGGGTCTGTTTTAATGTCCAGACAGCATGTACCCAACAGAGGTCAGTGGGATTGGAGAGAGTCCCCTCTCCCTCTCTCTGTCTCCTCCCGTGTATCATTTCTTACTCGGCAGGATCCGTCCACGTTTTCGGAGGGCTCCTGGCAAGCGGGGAGTCGCCGACCCGCGTTCAATGTGCCGGTCCGCTTAGCGAGTGCGTCCCGCACGCCCCCATGTCTTCTTTTTTTTCATTTTCATATTTTAGAAAAAATAATTTTCCATATTTTTTTTTCTGCTTCAAAGTAGATTAAGTCAGCTTCTCCAACATTCCGGTTTTTTCTCTGCTTCAAAGTAGATTAAGTGAAGCTTCACCTCCATTCAGAGCCTGCTGATCTTCACATATGTTGCTCTTTATATGCCCCCCAACCATAATCTGGAAATATATTAATTTCAGACTTCTGGACATAAAACTTACATATTGTGTAAACCACACACAGACATGTGAAATCCCTTAGCTAGATGAGCCTCAAACATCAGAGCAATGGCCTAGTCGACAACACCTTGGGTGGGCAATTGTCTTCCAAATGAATGTTCATATATAACACGCCATTCTCCAAATCAATATTTCTATATAACATGCCATTCTCCTTGCATTATGCTGTTGGGTCATGGAGGAGGGAGGTTGCAATGCTGGGAAAAACACCTCCACAGCAGATCAACACAGCATTGCAACATTTTTCGAATGAAAGTAACAGCGCCCTTGGGCACCCCTGTAGTTTATTTTTAGTCATTTAGCAGACACTCTTATCCAGAGTGACTTAATATATTTTTTGTGTAATTATTTTTTTCATACCTGCCCCCCAGTGGGAATCAAACCCTAAACCCTGGCATTGCAAATACCATGCTCTACAAACTGAGCCTCCTCATCCCTGCCACAATTCAGACTACTGGACATAATTAGAATTCCTATCTAAACCTAACGGCTTGTGAAACCCCCACACAGAGGTGTGAAATCCCTCAACTTGAGGAGCTTCAAACATCAGAACAATGGCCTGACAACACCTGAGACATTTTTTAGGAAGATGGCATCATCTGGTTCTATTGCCAACATGATTAGCTAAGTTATAAAAAAGTATATTACAGAGTTAGGCTTTCACAATAACATTCCTGGAAACAGATTGTAATTTTGATGCGCATAGGAATCATGAGTGCATTCAGGTGCGTATGCCACGGCTAAGTTTATTCACAGTAGACAAACAGGCTCATTCTGTTCAGAATAACCCAGGGTATGACGTCATGTCATCTTGTAACTATACATCAAATATAGTGATCATAAATGTTGACACTGTATTTGACATGAGTTTTATAATAAGAAAATTTGAAGTGCACATTTGGACTCATGGGTGTTTTGCTTGCTTGTATGACATCAAAGCAGTATTTATTATAGTCCTCAACGTCTCATCTTTCAAAATACATTTAGTCCTCTGAAGCGTAGAGCCTGTGGTCTGATGTCATGTATAGCATGTTACTGTACAGCCACTGCGTACCAATTTAGGCGTTTATCAGTGCCATTTTCAACCTGTATACTTTAAAGGGCTACATACAAATTGTGCAACAATATTGCATTTTTAAAAGCCTGTTATATTAAATGAAGTGCCCTTTAATATAGACCACATGTAAATTTCAATAAATCAGATTTTTTTATATGAATAAAGACTTGCAAAAGTGCTAAAATTCTGCATTTTGGCATGTCCCTCTGTGCACCCTCTGTGACTTCTAGGACTATTTCAACCCACTTAACCCCAGAATTCCCCCAAGTTTTCAGGATCATTGTAAAGCCCTAGTTATTCTGTTGCTTTGACAAAGTCATTTCGGGAGATTGTGATTTATTTAATGTGATTAGTGATTCATTTTAAAGGGGCAATCAGCAGATGCAACATCCATTTATTCTTGAAGAATATAACCTATAAATGAAGAGTGAAAACAGTGGAGTGAGGCAGAGCGAGAAAGAAAGAGTGAAAACAGTGGAGTGAGACAGAGTGAGAGAGAGAGAGAATTGTGAGGAGAGAGTGAAAACAATGGAGTGCGACAGAGTGAGAGAGAGAGAGAATTGTGAGGAGAGAGAGAGAGAGTGAAAACAGTGGAGTGAGAGAGAGAGAAAGAGAGAGAGAGAGAGAGAGAGAGAGAGAGAGAGAAAGAAAGAGAGAGAGGGAGTTGTCAGGAGAGAGAAAGAGTGAAAACAGTGGAGTGAGACAGCGAGAGAGAGAGTTGTGAGGAGAGAGAGAGAGTGAAACAGTGGAGTGAGAGAGAGAGAGAGAGTTGTGAGGAGAGAGAAATAGTGAAAACAGTCGAGTGAGGCAGAGAGAGAGCTGTGAAGAGAGAGAAAGAGTGAAAACAGTGGAGTAAGAGAGAGAGAGAGAGAGAGAGAGAGAGAGAAAGAGAGAGAGAACTGTCCACAATGTTAATAGGAACAAAGATTTGTGTTCCTAGGTTAGGGCCCTTAATATGGAATACATTAAATAGAGTGGTTAGAATATATAAAGGGTAACAGTTTCTATGAAGTACATCCAGTCGTCTGAAAAAGTTTGGGCACCCCTCTGAGGCTGCATAATAATTTACTCTGTCGTCACAGAAAATGATCACAGTGGCATGCCATTCATTTTCTAATAAAAGCTGAGTAATGGGCTATTGTCCAGACAAAGATTTTTAGTGTAGCAATATTAAGTTGTATGAAATTAAATCAGATGTGAAAAATAGGCTATGCCTCAGCCCAATAGGGAATGTCCTCTTGGTGTAACGATCAAGCTGTTGCTTTCTCCCGCGGTAGACCTGGTTCATATCCCGTCGGTTACATTAAGCAGTCTATTCTCTGAAAATAGTCCAGACAGCATGTACCCAACAGTGAGGTCAGTGGGATTGGAGAGAGTCCCCTCTCCCTCTCTCTGTCTCCTCCCGAGTATCATTTCTTACTCGGCAGGATCCGTCCACGTTTTCGGAGGGCTCCTGGCAAGCGGGGAGTCGCCGACCCGCGTTCAATGTGCCGGTCCGCTTAGCGAGTGCGTCCCGCACGCCCCCATGTCTTTTTTTTTTTCATTTTCATATTTTAGAAAAAATAATTTTTCATATTTTTTTCTCTGCTTCAAAGTAGATTAAGTGAAGCTTCACCTCCATTCAGAGCCTGCTGATCTTCACATATGTTGCTCTTTATATGCCCCCCAACCATAATCTGGAAATATATTAATTTCAGACTTCTGGACATAAAACTTACATATTGTGTAAACCACACACAGACATGTGAAATCCCTTAGCTAGATGAGCCTCAAACATCAGAGCAATGGCCTAGGCGACAACACCTTGGGTGGGCAATTGTCTTCCAAATGAATGTTCATATATAACACGCCATTCTCCAAATCAATATTTCTATATAACATGCCATTCTCCTTGCATTATGCTGTTGGGTCAGGGAGGAGGGAGGTTGCAATGCTGGGAAAAACACCTCCACAGCAGATCAACACAGCATTGCAACATTTTTCGAATGAAAGTAACAGCGCCCTTGGGCACCCCTGTAGTTTATTTTTAGTCATTTAGCAGACACTCTTATCCAGAGTGATTTAATATATTTTTTGTGTAATTGTTTTTTTCATACCTGCCCCCCAGTGGGAATCAAACCCTAAACCCAGGCATTGCAAATACCATGCTCTACAAACTGAGCCTCCTCATCCCTGCCACAATTCAGACTACTGGACATAATTAGAATTCCTATCTAAACCTAACGGCTTGTGAAACCCCCACACAGAGGTGTGAAATTCCTCAACTTGAGGAGCTTCAAACATCAGAACAATGGCCTGACAACACCTGAGACATTTTTTAGGAAGATGGCATAATCTGGTTCTATTGCCAACATGATTAGCTAAGTTATAAAAAAGTATATTACAGAGTTAGGCTTTCACAATAACATTCCTGGAAACAGATTGTAATTTTGATGCGCATAGGAATCATGAGTGCATTCAGGTGCGTATGCCACGGCTAAGTTTATTCACAGTAGACAAACAGGCTCATTCTGTTCAGAATAACCCAGGGTATGACGTCATGTCATCTTGTAACTATACATCAAATATAGTGATCATAAATGTTGACACTGTATTTGACATGAGTTTTATAATAAGACAATTTGAAGTGCACATTTGGACTCATGGGTGTTTTGCTTGCTTGTATGACATCAAAGCAGTATTTATTATAGTCCTCAACGTCTCATCTTTCAAAATACATTTAGTCCTCTGAAGCGTAGAGCCTGTGGTCTGAAGTCATGTATAGCATGTTACTGTACAGCCACTGCGTACCAATTTAATTTAGGCGTTTATCAGTGCCATTTTCAACCTGTATACTTTAAAGGGCTACATACAAATTGTGCAACAATATTGCATTTTTAAAAGCCTGTTATATTAAATGAAGTGCCCTTTAATATAGACCACATGTAAAATTCAATAAATCAGATTTTTTTATATGAATGAAGACTTGCAAAAGTGCTAAAATTCTGCATTTTGGCATGTCCCTCTGTGCACCCTCTGTGACTTCTAGGACTATTTTAACCCACTTAACCCCAGAATTCCCCCAAGTTTTCAGGATCATTGTAAAGCCCTAGTTATTCTGTTGCTTTGACAAAGTCATTTCGGGAGATTGTGATTTATTTAATGTGATTAGTGATTCATTTTAAAGGGGCAATCAGCAGATGCAACATCCATTGATTCTTGAAGAATATAACCTATAAATGAAGAGTGAAAACAGTGGAGTGAGGCAGAGCGAGAAAGAAAGAGTGAAAACAGTGGAGTGAGACAGAGTGAGAGAGAGAGAATTGTGAGGAGAGAGAGTGAAAACAATGGATTGCGACAAAGTGAGAGAGAGAGAGAATTGTGAGGAGAGAGAGAGAGTGAAAACAGTGGAGTGAGAGAGAGCGAAAGAGAGAGAGAGAGAGAGAAAGAAAGAGAGAGAGGGAGTTGTCAGGAGAGAGAAAGAGTGAAAACAGTGGAGTGAGACAGCGAGAGAGAGAGTTGTGAGGAGAGAGAGAGTGAAACAGTGGAGTGAGAGAGAGAGAGAGAGTTGTGAGGAGAGAGAAATAGTGAAAACAGTCGAGTGAGGCAGAGAGAGAGTTGTGAGGATAGAGAAAGAGAGAGTGAAAACAGTGGAGTGAGACAGAACGAGAGAGAAAGTGAATTGTGAGAAGAGAGAGAGTGAAAACAGTGGAGTGAGTCAGAGCGAAAGAGCTGTGAAGAGAGAGAAAGAGTGAAAACAGTGGAGTAAGAGAGAGAGAGACAGAGAGAGAGAAAGAGAGAGAGAACTGTCCACAAGGTTAATAGGAACAAAGATTTGTGTTCCTAGGTTAGGGCCCTTAATATGGAATACATTAAATAGAGTGGTTAGAATATATAAAGGGTAACAGTTTCTATGAAGTACATCCAGTCGTCTGAAAAAGTTTGGGCACCCCTCTGAGGCTGCATAATAATTTACTCTGTCGTCACAGAAAATGATCACAGTGGCATGCCATTCATTTTCTAATAAAAGCTGAGTAATGGGCTATTGTCCAGACAAAGATTTTTAGTGTAGCGATATGAAGTTGTATGAAATTAAATCAGATGTGAAAAATAGGCTATGCCTCAGCCCAATAGGGAATGTCCTCTTGGTGTAACGGTCAAGCTGTTGCTTTCTCCCGCGGTAGACCTGGTTCATATCCCGTCGGTTACATTAAGCAGTCTATTCTCTGAAAATAGTCCAGACAGCATGTACCCAACAGTGAGGTCAGTGGGATTGGAGAGAGTCCCCTCTCCCTCTCTCTGTCTCCTCCCGAGTATCATTTCTTACTCGGCAGGATCCGTCCACGTTTTCGGAGGGCTCCTGGCAAGCGGGGAGTCGCCGACCCGCGTTCAATGTGCCGGTCCGCTTAGCGAGTGCGTCCTGCACGCCCCCATGTCTTCTTTTTTTTCATTTTCATATTTTTGAAAAAATATTTTTCATTTTTTTTTTTCTGCTTCAAAGTAGATTAAGTCAGCTTCTCCAACATTACGGTTTTTTCTCTGCTTCAAAGTAGATTAAGTGAAGCTTCACCTCCATTCAGGCAGTTATCACACCCCCCCACCCGGATTCGACCCCACTGGTCATTTAAAGACGTGTTTGGCTACGGGCACGTGGTAAGTTATGCGTTCACCTGGTAGTCGTCTTTTTTTTCATTTTCATATTTATGAAAAAAAATATTTTTTATTTTTTTGGTAGTCATTTAGCAGACACTCTTATCCAGAGCGACTTACAGTTAGTGATGCATATTTTCTTCATATTTTTTATTTATTTTTATATATATATTTTTTTCTAGCTTTATAAAAAAACAAACGGATAAAAATCTGGTTTTCCTATTTGAAAAAAGTTGAAAGGCAACGTGGATCTACTGTGGTGTAGTTCTTCCCAGCATTGCAACCAAATCAGATTTGTATTACAAGTGAATAGGTGTGTCTGTGTGAGTGTGTGTGTGAGTGAACCTGTCCTACATCACCTGGTATACTCGGCAGCTGGGTAAACACCTCCCGAGTATAATTTCTTACTCGGCAGGATCCGTCCACGTTTTCGGAGGGCTCCTGGCAAGCGGGGAGTCGCCGACCCGCGTTCAATGTGCCGGTCCGCTTAGCGAGTGCGTCCCGCACGCCCCCATGTCTTCTTTTTTTTCATTTTCATATTTTTGAAAAAATAATTTTTCATATTTTTTTTTCTGCTTCAAAGTAGATTAAGTCAGCTTCTCCAACATTACGGTTTTTTCTCTGCTTCAAAGTAGATTAAGTGAAGCTTCACCTCCATTCAGAGCCTGCTGATCTTCACATATGTTGCTCTTTATATGCCCCCCAACCATAATCTGGAAATATATTAATTTCAGACTTCTGGACATAAAACTTACATATTGTGTAAACCACACACAGACATGTGAAATCCCTTAGCTAGATGAGCCTCAAACATCAGAGCAATGGCCTAGGCGACAACACCTTGGGTGGGCAATTGTCTTCCAAATGAATGTTCATATATAACACGCCATTCTCCAAATCAATATTTCTATATAACATGCCATTCTCCTTGCATTATGCTGTTGGGTCAGGGAGGAGGGAGGTTGCAATGCTGGGAAAAACACCTCCACAGCAGATCAACACAGCATTGCAACATTTTTCGAATGAAAGTAACAGCGCCCTTGGGCACCCCTGTAGTTTATTTTTAGTCATTTAGCAGACACTCTTATCCAGAGTGACTTAATATATTTTTTGTGTAATTATTTTTTTCATACCTGCCCCCCAGTGGGAATCAAACCCTAAACCCTGGCATTGCAAATACCATGCTCTACAAACTGAGCCTCCTCATCCCTGCCACAATTCAGACTACTGGACATAATTATAATTCCTATCTAAACCTAAGGGCTTGTGAAACCCCCACACAGAGGTGTGAAATTCCTCAACTTGAGGAGCTTCAAACATCAGAACAATGGCCTGACAACACCTGAGACATTTTTTAGGAAGATGGCATCATCTGGTTCTATTGCCAACATGATTAGCTAAGTTATAAAAAAGTATATTACAGAGTTAGGCTTTCACAATAACATTCCTGGAAACAGATTGTAATTTTGATGCGCATAGGAATCATGAGTGCATTCAGGTGCGTATGCCACGGCTAAGTTTATTCACAGTAGACAAACAGGCTCATTCTGTTCAGAATAACCCAGGGTATGACGTCATGTCATCTTGTAACTATACATCAAATATGGTGATCATAAATGTTGACACTGTATTTGACATGAGTTTTATAATAAGAAAATTTGAAGTGCACATTTGGACTCATGGGTGTTTTGCTTGCTTGTATGACATCAAAGCAGTATTTATTATAGTCCTCAACGTCTCATCTTTCAAAATACATTTAGTCCTCTGAAGCGTAGAGCCTGTGGTCTGAAGTCATGTATAGCATGTTACTGTACAGCCACTGCGTACCAATTTAGGCGTTTATCAGTGCCATTTTCAACCTGTATACTTTAAAGGGCTACATACAAATTGTGCAACAATATTGCATTTTTAAAAGCCTGTTATATTAAATGAAGTGCCCTTTAATTTAGACCACATGTAAAATTCAATAAATCAGATTGTCGAGTGAGGCAGAGAGAGAGTTGTGAGGATAGAGAAAGAGAGAGTGAAAACAGTGGAGTGAGACAGAACGAGAGAGAAAGTGAATTGTGAGAAGATCTCCACCCTATTCCCTATGTAGTGCACTACTTTAGATCTGATCAGAAGTAGCCTAGTGCACTACGTAGGGAACAGGGTGTCATTTGGGCCAGAGTCAGTAACTCCCCTGGGTATGAATTGTCTCTCTATCTTATCTGTCTATGCTTGGTTGACCTAGCAACTGGGTCTGTTTTAATGTCCAGACAGCATGTACCCAACAGTGAGGTCAGTGGGATTGGAGAGAGTCCCCTCTCCCTCTCTCTGTCTCCTCCCGAGTATCATTTCTTACTCGGCAGGATCCGTCCACGTTTTCGGAGGGCTCCTGGCAAGCGGGGAGTCGCCGACCCGCGTTCAATGTGCCGGTCCGCTTAGCGAGTGCGTCCCGCACGCCCCCATGTCTTCTTTTTTTTCATTTTCATATTTTAGAAAAAATACTTTTTCATATTTTTTTTTCTGCTTCAAAGTAGATTAAGTCAGCTTCTCCAACATTCCGTTTTTTTCTCTGCTTCAAAGTAGATTAAGTGAAGCTTCACCTCCATTCAGAGCCTGCTGATCTTCACATATGTTGCTCTTTATATGCCCCCCAACCATAATCTGGAAATATATTAATTTCAGACTTCTGGACATAAAACTTACATATTGTGTAAACCACACACAGACATGTGAAATGCCTTAGCTAGATGAGCCTCAAACATCAGAGCAATGGCCTAGGCGACAACACCTTGGGTGGGCAATTGTCTTCCAAATGAATGTTCATATATAACACGCCATTCTCCAAATCAATATTTCTATATAACATGCCATTCTCCTTGCATTATGCTGTTGGGTCAGGGAGGAGGGAGGTTGCAATGCTGGGAAAAACACCTCCACAGCAGATCAACACAGCATTGCAACATTTTTAGAATGAAAGTAACAGCGCCCTTGGGCACCCCTGTAGTTTATTTTTAGTCATTTAGCAGACACTCTTATCCAGAGTGACTTAATATATTTTTTGTGTAATTATTTTTTTCATACCTGCCCCCCAGTGGGAATCAAACCCTAAACCCTGGCATTGCAAATACCATGCTCTACAAACTGAGCCTCCTCATCCCTGCCACAATTCAGACTACTGGACATAATTAGAATTCCTATCTAAACCTAACGGCTTGTGAAACCCCCACACAGAGGTGTGAAATTCCTCAACTTGAGGAGCTTCAAACATCAGAACAATGGCCTGACAACACCTGAGACATTTTTTAGGAAGATGGCATCATCTGGTTCTATTGCCAACATGATTAGCTAAGTTATAAAAAAGTATATTACAGAGTTAGGCTTTCACAATAACATTCCTGGAAACAGATTGTAATTTTGATGCGCATAGGAATCATCAGTGCATTCAGGTGCGTATGCCACGGCTAAGTTTATTCACAGTAGACAAACAGGCTCATTCTGTTCAGAATAACCCAGGGTATGACGTCATGTCATCTTGTAACTATACATCAAATATAGTGATCATAAATGTTGACACTGTATTTGACATGAGTTTTATTATAATAAAATTTGAAGTGCACATTTGGACTCATGGGTGTTTTGCTTGCTTGTATGACATCAAAGCAGTATTTATTATAGTCCTCAACGTCTCATCTTTCAAAATACATTTAGTCCTCTGAAGCGTAGAGCCTGTGGTCTGAAGTCATGTATAGCATGTTACTGTACAGCCACTGCGTACCAATTTAGGCGTTTATCAGTGCCATTTTCAACCTGTATACTTTAAAGGGCTACATACAAATTGTGCAACAATATTGCATTTTTAAAAGCCTGTTATATTAAATGAAGTGCCCTTTAATATAGACCACATGTAAATTTCAATAAATCAGATTTTTTTATATGAATAAAGACTTGCAAAAGTGCTAAAATTCTGCATTTTGGCATGTCCCTCTGTGCACCCTCTGTGACTTCTAGGACTATTTCAACCCACTTAACCCCAGAATTCCCCCAAGTTTTCAGGATCATTGTAAAGCCCTAGTTATTCTGTTGCTTTGACAAAGTCATTTCGGGAGATTGTGATTTATTTAATGTGATTAGTGATTCATTTTAAAGGGGCAATCAGCAGATGCAACATCCATTTATTCTTGAAGAATATAACCTATAAATGAAGAGTGAAAACAGTGGAGTGAGGCAGAGCGAGAAAGAAAGAGTGAAAACAGTGGAGTGCGACAGAGTGAGAGAGAGAGAGAATTGTGAGGAGAGAGAGAGAGAGTGAAAACAGTGGAGTGAGAGAGAGCGAAAGAGAGAGAGAGAGAGAGAGAGAGAAAGAAAGAGAGAGAGGGAGTTGTCAGGAGAGAGAAAGAGTGAAAACAGTGGAGTGAGACAGCGAGAGAGAGAGTTGTGAGGAGAGAGAGAGAGTGAAACAGTGGAGTGAGAGAGAGAGAGAGAGTTGTGAGGAGAGAGAAATAGTGAAAACAGTCGAGTGAGGCAGAGAGAGAGCTGTGAAGAGAGAGAAAGAGTGAAAACAGTGGAGTAAGAGAGAGAGAGAGCGAGAGAGAGAGAGAGAAAGAGAGAGAGAACTGTCCACAATGTTAATAGGAACAAAGATTTGTGTTCCTAGGTTAGGGCCCTTAATATGGAATACATTAAATAGAGTGGTTAGAATATATAAAGGGTAACAGTTTCTATGAAGTACATCCAGTCGTCTGAAAAAGTTTGGGCACCCCTCTGAGGCTGCATAATAATTTACTCTGTCGTCACAGAAAATGATCACAGTGGCATGCCATTCATTTTCTAATAAAAGCTGAGTAATGGGCTATTGTCCAGACAAAGATTTTTAGTGTAGCAATATTAAGTTGTATGAAATTAAATCAGATGTGAAAAATAGGCTATGCCTCAGCCCAATAGGGAATGTCCTCTTGGTGTAACGGTCAAGCTGTTGCTTTCTCCCGCGGTAGACCTGGTTCATATCCCGTCGGTTACATTAAGCAGTCTATTCTCTGAAAATAGTCCAGACAGTATGTACCCAACAGTGAGGTCAGTGGGATTGGAGAGAGTCCCCTCTCCCTCTCTCTGTCTCCTCCCGAGTATCATTTCTTACTCGGCAGGATCCGTCCACGTTTTCGGAGGGCTCCTGGCAAGCGGGGAGTCGCCGACCCGCGTTCAATGTGCCGGTCCGCTTAGCGAGTGCGTCCCGCACGCCCCCATGTCTTATTTTTTTTCATTTTCATATTTTAGAAAAAATAATTTTTCATATTTTTTTTTCTGCTTCAAAGTAGATTAAGTCAGCTTCTCCAACATTCCGTTTTTTTCTCTGCTTCAAAGTAGATTAAGTGAAGCTTCACCCCCATTCAGAGCCTGCTGATCTTCACATATGTTGCTCTTTATATGCCCCCCAACCATAATCTGGAAATATATTAATTTCAGACTTCTGGACATAAAACTTACATATTGTGTAAACCACACACAGACATGTGAAATCCCTTAGCTAGATGAGCCTCAAACATCAGAGCAATGGCCTAGTCGACAACACCTTGGGTGGGCAATTGTCTTCCAAATGAATGTTCATATATAACACGCCATTCTCCAAATCAATATTTCTATATAACATGCCATTCTCCTTGCATTATGCTGTTGGGTCATGGAGGAGGGAGGTTGCAATGCTGGGAAAAACACCTCCACAGCAGATCAACACAGCATTGCAACATTTTTCGAATGAAAGTAACAGCGCCCTTGGGCACCCCTGTAGTTTATTTTTAGTCATTTAGCAGACACTCTTATCCAGAGTGACTTAATATATTTTTTGTGTAATTATTTTTTTCATACCTGCCCCCCAGTGGGAATCAAACCCTAAACCCTGGCATTGCAAATACCATGCTCTACAAACTGAGCCTCCTCATCCCTGCCACAATTCAGACTACTGGACATAATTATAATTCCTATCTAAACCTAACGGCTTGTGAAACCCCCACACAGAGGTGTAAATCCCTCAACTTGAGGAGCTTCAAACATCAGAACAATGGCCTGACAACACCTGAGACATTTTTTAGGAAGATGGCATCATCTGGTTCTATTGCCAACATGATTAGCTAAGTTATAAAAAAGTATATTACAGAGTTAGGCTTTCACAATAACATTCCTGGAAACAGATTGTAATTTTGATGCGCATAGGAATCATGAGTGCATTCAGGTGCGTATGCCACGGCTAAGTTTATTCACAGTAGACAAACAGGCTCATTCTGTTCAGAATAACCCAGGGTATGACGTCATGTCATCTTGTAACTATACATCAAATATAGTGATCATAAATGTTGACACTGTATTTGACATGAGTTTTATAATAAGAAAATTTGAAGTGCACATTTGGACTCATGGGTGTTTTGCTTGCTTGTATGACATCAAAGCAGTATTTATTATAGTCCTCAACGTCTCATCTTTCAAAATACATTTAGTCCTCTGAAGCGTAGAGCCTGTGGTCTGAAGTCATGTATAGCATGTTACTGTACAGCCACTGCGTACCAATTTAGGCGTTTATCAGTGCCATTTTCAACCTGTATACTTTAAAGGGCTACATACAAATTGTGCAACAATATTGCATTTTTAAAAGCCTGTTATATTAAATGAAGTGCCCTTTAATATAGACCACATGTAAAATTCAATAAATCAGATTGTCGAGTGAGGCAGAGAGAGAGTTGTGAGGATAGAGAAAGAGAGAGTGAAAACAGTGGAGTGAGACAGAACGAGAGAGAAAGTGAATTGTGAGAAGATCTCCACCCTATTCCCTATGTAGTGCACTACTTTAGATCTGATCAGAAGTAGCCTAGTGCACTACGTAGGGAACAGGGTGTCATTTGGGCCAGAGTCAGTAACTCCCCTGGGTATGAATTGTCTCTCTATCTTATCTGTCTATGCTTGGTTGACCTAGCAACTGGGTCTGTTTTAATGTCCAGACAGCATGTACCCAACAGTGAGGTCAGTGGGATTGGAGAGAGTCCCCTCTCCCTCTCTCTGTCTCCTCCCGTGTATCATTTCTTACTCGGCAGGATCCGTCCACGTTTTCGGAGGGCTCCTGGCAAGCGGGGAGTCGCCGACCCGCGTTCAATGTGCCGGTCCGCTTAGCGAGTGCGTCCCGCACGCCCCCATGTCTTCTTTTTTTTCATTTTCATATTTTTGAAAAAATCATTTTTCATATTTTTTTTTCTGCTTCAAAGTAGATTAAGTCAGCTTCTCCAACATTCCGGTTTTTTCTCTGCTTCAAAGTAGATTAAGTGAAGCTTCACCTCCATTCAGAGCCTGCTGATCTTCACATATGTTGCTCTTTATATGCCCCCCAACCATAATCTGGAAATATATTAATTTCAGACTTCTGGACATAAAACTTACATATTGTGTAAACCACACACAGACATGTGAAATCCCTTAGCTAGATGAGCCTCAAACATCAGAGCAATGGCCTAGGCGACAACACCTTGGGTGGGCAATTGTCTTCCAAATGAATGTTCATATATAACACGCCATTCTCCAAATCAATATTTCTATATAACATGCCATTCTCCTTGCATTATGCTGTTGGGTCAGGGAGGAGGGAGGTTGCAATGCTGGGAAAAACACCTCCACAGCAGATCAACACAGCATTGCAAAATTTTTCGAATGAAAGTAACAGCGCCCTTGGGCAACCCTGTAGTTTATTTTTAGTCATTTAGCAGACACTCTTATCCAGAGTGACTTAATATATTTTTTGTGTAATTATTTTTTTCATACCTGCCCCCCAGTGGGAATCAAACCCTAAACCCTGGCATTGCAAATACCATGCTCTACAAACTGAGCCTCCTCATCCCTGCCACAATTCAGACTACTGGACATAATTATAATTCCTATCTAAACCTAACGGCTTGTGAAACCCCCACACAGAGGTGTGAAATTCCTCAACTTGAGGAGCTTCAAACATCAGAACAATGGCCTGACAACACCTGAGACATTTTTTAGGAAGATGGCATCATCTGGTTCTATTGCCAACATGATTAGCTAAGTTATAAAAAAGTATATTACAGAGTTAGGCTTTCACAATAACATTCCTGGAAACAGATTGTAATTTTGATGCGCATAGGAATCATGAGTGCATTCAGGTGCGTATGCCACGGCTAAGTTTATTCACAGTAGACAAACAGGCTCATTCTGTTCAGAATAACCCAGGGTATGACGTCATGTCATCTTGTAACTATACATCAAATATAGTGATCATAAATGTTGACACTGTATTTGACATGAGTTTTATAATAAGAAAATTTGAAGTGCACATTTGGACTCATGGGTGTTTTGCTTGCTTGTATGACATCAAAGCAGTATTTATTATAGTCCTCAACGTCTCATCTTTCAAAATACATTTAGTCCTCTGAAGCGAAGAGCCTGTGGTCTGAAGTCATGTATAGCATGTTACTGTACAGCCACTGCGTACCAATTTAGGCGTTTATCAGTGCCATTTTCAACCTGTATACTTTAAAGGGCTACATACAAATTGTGCAACAATATTGCATTTTTAAAAGCCTGTTATATTAAATGAAGTGCCCTTTAATATAGACCACATGTAAAATTCAATAAATCAGATTTTTTTATATGAATAAAGACTTGCAAAAGTGCTAAAATTCTGCATTTTGGCATGTCCCTCTGTGCACCCTCTGTGACTTCTAGGACTATTTCAACCCACTTAACCCCAGAATTCCCCCAAGTTTTCAGGATCATTGTAAAGCCCTAGTTATTCTGTTGCTTTGACAAAGTCATTTCGGGAGATTGTGATTTATTTAATGTGATTAGTGATTCATTTTAAAGGGGCAATCAGCAGATGCAACATCCATTTATTCTTGAAGAATATAACCTATAAATGAAGAGTGAAAACAGTGGAGTGAGGCAGAGCGAGAAAGAAAGAGTGAAAACAGTGGAGTGAGACAGAGTGAGAGAGAGAGAGAATTGTGAGGAGAGAGTGAAAACAATGGAGTGCGACAGAGTGAGAGAGAGAGAGAATTGTGAGGAGAGAGAGAGAGAGTGAAAACAGTGGAGTGAGAGAGAGCGAAAGAGAGAGAGAGAGAGAGAGAAAGAAAGAGAGAGAGGGAGTTGTCAGGAGAGAGAAAGAGTGAAAACAGTGGAGTGAGACAGCGAGAGAGAGTTGTGAGGAGAGAGAGAGAGTGAAACAGTGGAGTGAGAGAGAGAGAGAGAGTTGTGAGGAGAGAGAAATAGTGAAAACAGTCGAGTGAGGCAGAGAGAGAGCTGTGAAGAGAGAGAAAGAGTGAAAACAGTGGAGTAAGAGAGAGAGAGAGCGAGAGAGAGAGAGAGAAAGAGAGAGAGAACTGTCCACAATGTTAATAGGAACAAAGATTTGTGTTCCTAGGTTAGGGCCCTTAATATGGAATACATTAAATAGAGTGGTTAGAATATATAAAGGGTAACAGTTTCTATGAAGTACATCCAGTCGTCTGAAAAAGTTTGGGCACCCCTCTGAGGCTGCATAATAATTTACTCTGTCGTCACAGAAAATGATCACAGTGGCATGCCATTCATTTTCTAATAAAAGCTGAGTAATGGGCTATTGTCCAGACAAAGATTTTTAGTGTAGCAATATTAAGTTGTATGAAATTAAATCAGATGTGAAAAATAGGCTATGCCTCAGCCCAATAGGGAATGTCCTCTTGGTGTAACGGTCAAGCTGTTGCTTTCTCCCGCGGTAGACCTGGTTCATATCCCGTCGGTTACATTAAGCAGTCTATTCTCTGAAAATAGTCCAGACAGCATGTACCCAACAGTGAGGTCAGTGGGATTGGAGAGAGTCCCCTCTCCCTCTCTCTGTCTCCTCCCGAGTATCATTTCTTACTCGGCAGGATCCGTCCACGTTTTCGGAGGGCTCCTGGCAAGCGGGGAGTCGCCGACCCGCGTTCAATGTGCCGGTCCGCTTAGCGAGTGCGTCCCGCACGCCCCCATGTCTTATTTTTTTTCATTTTCATATTTTAGAAAAAATATTTTTTCATATTTTTTTTTCTGCTTCAAAGTAGATTAAGTCAGCTTCTCCAACATTCCGGTTTTTTCTCTGCTTCAAAGTAGATTAAGTGAAGCTTCACCTCCATTCAGAGCCTGCTGATCTTCACATATGTTGCTCTTTATATGCCCCCCAACCATAATCTGGAAATATATTAATTTCAGACTTCTGGACATAAAACTTACATATTGTGTAAACCACACACAGACATGTGAAATCCCTTAGCTAGATGAGCCTCAAACATCAGAGCAATGGCCTAGGCGACAACACCTTGGGTGGGCAATTGTCTTCCAAATGAATGTTCATATATAACACGCCATTCTCCAAATCAATATTTCTATATAACATGCCATTCTCCTTGCATTATGCTGTTGGGTCATGGAGGAGGGAGGTTGCAATGCTGGGAAAAACACCTCCACAGCAGATCAACACAGCATTGCAACATTTTTCGAATGAAAGTAACAGCGCCCTTGGGCACCCCTGTAGTTTATTTTTAGTCATTTAGCAGACACTCTTATCCAGAGTGACTTAATATATTTTTTGTGTAATTATTTTTTTCATACCTGCCCCCCAGTGGGAATCAAACCCTAAACCCTGGCATTGCAAATACCATGCTCTACAAACTGAGCCTCCTCATCCCTGCCACAATTCAGACTACTGGACATAATTAGAATTCCTATCTAAACCTAACGGCTTGTGAAACCCCCACACAGAGGTGTGAAATCCCTCAACTTGAGGAGCTTCAAACATCAGAACAATGGCCTGACAACACCTGAGACATTTTTTAGGAAGATGGCATCATCTGGTTCTATTGCCAACATGATTAGCTAAGTTATAAAAAAGTATATTACAGAGTTAGGCTTTCACAATAACATTCCTGGAAACAGATTGTAATTTTGATGCGCATAGGAATCATGAGTGCATTCAGGTGCGTATGCCACGGCTAAGTTTATTCACAGTAGACAAACAGGCTCATTCTGTTCAGAATAACCCAGGGTATGACGTCATGTCATCTTGTAACTATACATCAAATATAGTGATCATAAATGTTGACACTGTATTTGACATGAGTTTTATAATAAGAAAATTTGAAGTGCACATTTGGACTCATGGGTGTTTTGCTTGCTTGTATGACATCAAAGCAGTATTTATTATAGTCCTCAACGTCTCATCTTTCAAAATACATTTAGTCCTCTGAAGCGTAGAGCCTGTGGTCTGAAGCCATGTATAGCATGTTACTGTACAGCCACTGCGTACCAATTTAGGCGTTTATCAGTGCCATTTTCAACCTGTATACTTTAAAGGGCTACATACAAATTGTGCAACAATATTGCATTTTTAAAAGCCTGTTATATTAAATGAAGTGCCCAGGATAGAGAAAGAGAGAGTGAAAACAGTGGAGTGAGACAGAACGAGAGAGAAAGTGAATTGTGAGAAGAGAGAGAGTGAAAACAGTGGAGTGAGTCAGAGCGAAAGAGAGAGAGAGCTGTGAAGAGAGAGAAAGAGTGAAAATAGTGGAGTAAGAGAGAGAGAGAGAGAGAGAGAGAGAAAGAGAGAGAGAACTGTCCACAATGTTAATAGGAACAAAGATTTGTGTTCCTAGGTTAGGGCCCTTAATATGGAATACATTAAATAGAGTGGTTAGAATATATAAAGGGTAACAGTTTCTATGAAGTACATCCAGTCGTCTGAAAAAGTTTGGGCACCCCTCTGAGGCTGCATAATAATTTACTCTGTCGTCACAGAAAATGATCACAGTGGCATGCCATTCATTTTCTAATAAAAGCTGAGTAATGGGCTATTGTCCAGACAAAGATTTTTAGTGTAGCAATATTAAGTTGTATGAAATTAAATCAGATGTGAAAAATAGGCTATGCCTCAGCCCAATAGGGAATGTCCTCTTGGTGTAACGGTCAAGCTGTTGCTTTCTCCCGCGGTAGACCTGGTTCATATCCCGTCGGTTACATTAAGCAGTCTATTCTCTGAAAATAGTCCAGACAGCATGTACCCAACAGTGAGGTCAGTGGGATTGGAGAGAGTCCCCTCTCCCTCTCTCTGTCTCCTCCCGAGTATCATTTCTTACTCGGCAGGATCCGTCCACGTTTTCGGAGGGCTCCTGGCAAGCGGGGAGTCGCCGACCCGCGTTCAATGTGCCGGTCCGCTTAGCGAGTGCGTCCCGCACGCCCCCATGTCTTCTTTTTTTTCATTTTCATATTTTTGAAAAAATAATTTTTCATTTTTTTTTTCTGCTTCAAAGTAGATTAAGTGAAGCTTCACCTCCATTCAGAGCCTGCTGATTTTCACATATGTTGCTCTTTATATGCCCCCCAACCATAATCTGGAAATATATTAATTTCAGACTTCTGGACATAAAACTTACATATTGTGTAAACCACACACAGACATGTGAAATCCCTTAGCTAGATGAGCCTCAAACATCAGAGCAATGGCCTAGGCGACAACACCTTGGGTGGGCAATTGTCTTCCAAATGAATGTTCATATATAACACGCCATTCTCCAAATCAATATTTCTATATAACGTGCCATTCTCCTTGCATTATGCTGTTGGGTCAGGGAGGAGGGAGGTTGCAATGCTGGGAAAAACACCTCCACAGCAGATCAACACAGCATTGCAACATTTTTCGAATGAAAGTAACAGCGCCCTTGGGCACCCCTGTAGTTTATTTTTAGTCATTTAGCAGACACTCTTATCCAGAGTGACTTAATATATTTTTTGTGTAATTATTTTTTTCATACCTGCCCCCCAGTGGGAATCAAACCCTAAACCCTGGCATTGCAAATACCATGCTCTACAAACTGAGCCTCATCCCTGCCACAATTCAGACTACTGGACATAATTATAATTCCTATCTAAACCTAACGGCTTGTGAAACCCCCACACAGAGGTGTGAAATTCCTCAACTTGAGGAGCTTCAAACATCAGAACAATGGCCTGACAACACCTGAGACATTTTTTAGGAAGATGGCATCATCTGGTTCTATTGCCAACATGATTAGCTAAGTTATAAAAAAAAGTATATTACAGAGTTAGGCTTTCACAATACCATTCCTGGAAACAGATTGTAATTTTGATGCGCATAGGAATCATGAGTGCATTCAGGTGCGTATGCCACGGCTAAGTTTATTCACAGTAGACAAACAGGCTCATTCTGTTCAGAATAACCCAGGGTATGACGTCATGTCATCTTGTAACTATACATCAAATATAGTGATCATAAATGTTGACACTGTATTTGACATGATTTTTCTAATAAGAAAATTTGAAGTGCACATTTGGACTCATGGGTGTTTTGCTTGCTTGTATGACATCAAAGCAGTATTTATTATAGTCCTCAACGTCTCATCTTTCAAAATACATTTAGTCCTCTGAAACGTAGAGCCTGTGGTCTGAAGTCATGTATAGCATGTTACTGTACAGCCACTGCGTACCAATTTAATTTAGGCGTTTATCAGTGCCATTTTCAACCTGTATACTTTAAAGGGCTACATACAAATTGTGCAACAATATTGCATTTTTAAAAGCCTGTTATATTAAATGAAGTGCCCAGGATAGAGAAAGAGAGAGTGAAAACAGTGGAGTGAGACAGAACGAGAGAGAAAGTGAATTGTGAGAAGAGAGAGAGTGAAAACAGTGGAGTGAGTCAGAGCGAAAGAGAGAGAGAGCTGTGAAGAGAGAGAAAGAGTGAAAACAGTGGAGTAAGAGAGAGAGAGAGAGAGAGAGAGAGAGAGAGAAAGAGTGAAAACAGTGGAGTAAGAGAGAGAAAGAGAGAGAGAGAGAGAGAGAGAGAGAAAGAGAGAGAGAAAGAGAGAGAGAACTGTCCACAATGTTAATAGGAACAAAGATTTGTGTTCCTAGGTTAGGGCCCTTAATATGGAATACATTAAATAGAGTGGTTAGAATATATAAAGGGTAACAGTTTCTATGAAGTACATCCAGTCGTCTGAAAAAGTTTGGGCACCCCTCTGAGGCTGCATAATAATTTACTCTGTCGTCACAGAAAATGATCCCAGTGGCATGCCATTCATTTTCTAATAAAAGCTGAGTAATGGGCTATTGTCCAGACAAAGATTTTTAGTGTAGCAATATTAAGTTGTATGAAATTAAATCAGATGTGAAAAATAGGCTATGCCTCAGCCCAATAGGGAATGTCCTCTTGGTGTAACGGTCAAGCTGTTGCTTTCTCCCGCGGTAGACCTGGTTCATATCCCGTCGGTTACATTAAGCAGTCTATTCTCTGAAAATAGTCCAGACAGCATGTACCCAACAGTGAGGTCAGTGGGATTGGAGAGAGTCCCCTCTCACTCTCTCTGTCTCCTCCCGAGTATCATTTCTTACTCGGCAGGATCCGTCCACGTTTTCGGAGGGCTCCTGGCAAGCGGGGAGTCGCCGACCCGCGTTCAATGTGCCGGTCCGCTTAGCGAGTGCGTCCCGCACGCCCCCATGTCTTCTTTTTTTTCATTTTCATATTTTTGAAAAAATAATTTTTCATTTTTTTTTCTGCTTCAAAGTAGATTAAGTCAGCTTCTCCAACATTCCGTTTTTTTCTCTGCTTCAAAGTAGATTAAGTGAAGCTTCACCTCCATTCAGAGCCTGCTGATCTTCACATATGTTGCTCTTTATATGCCCCCCAACCATAATCTGGAAATATATTAATTTCGGACTTCTGGACATAAAACTTACATATTGTGTAAACCACACACAGACATGTGAAATCCCTTAGCTAGATGAGCCTCAAACATCAGAGCAATGGCCTAGGCGACAACACCTTGGGTGAGCAATTGTCTTCCAAATGAATGTTCATATATAACACGCCATTCTCCAAATCAATATTTCTATATAACATGCCATTCTCCTTGCATTATGCTGTTGGGTCAGGGAGGAGGGAGGTTGCAATGCTGGGAAAAACACCTCCACAGCAGATCAACACAGCATTGCAACATTTTCCGAATGAAAGTAACAGCGCCCTTGGGCACCCCTGTAGTTTATTTTTAGTCATTTAGCAGACACTCTTATCCAGAGTGACTTAATATATTTTTTGTGTAATTATTTTTTTCATACCTGCCCCCCAGTGGGAATCAAACCCTAAACCCTGGCATTGCAAATACCATGCTCTACAAACTGAGCCTCATCCCTGCCGCAATTCAGACTACTTGACATAATTATAATTCCTATCTAAACCTAACGGCTTGTGAAACCCCCACACAGAGGTGTGAAATTCCTCAACTTGAGGAGCTTCAAACATCAGAACAATGGCCTGACAACACCTGAGACATTTTTTAGGAAGATGGCATCATCTGGTTCTATTGCCAACATGATTAGCTAAGTTATAAAAAAAAGTATATTACAGAGTTAGGCTTTCACAATAACATTCCTGGAAACAGATTGTAATTTTGATGCGCATAGGAATCATGAGTGCATTCAGGTGCTAAGTTTATTCACAGTAGACAAACAGGCTCATTCTGTTCAGAATAACCCAGGGTATGACGTCATGTCATCTTGTAACTATACATCAAATGTAGTGATCATAAATGTTGACACTGTATTTGACATGAGTTTTATAATAAGAAAATTTGAAGTGCACATTTGGACTCATGGGTGTTTTGCTTGCTTGTATGACATCAAAGCAGTATTTATTATAGTCCTCAACGTCTCATCTTTCAAAATACATTTAGTCCTCTGAAGCGTAGAGCCTGTGGTCTGAAGCCATGTATAGCATGTTACTGTACAGCCACTGCGTACCAATTTAGGCGTTTATCAGTGCCATTTTCAACCTGTATACTTTAAAGGGCTACATACAAATTGTGCAACAATATTGCATTTTTAAAAGCCTGTTATATTAAATGAAGTGCCCAGGATAGAGAAAGAGAGAGTGAAAACAGTGGAGTGAGACAGAACGAGAGAGAAAGTGAATTGTGAGAAGAGAGAGAGTGAAAACAGTGGAGTGAGTCAGAGCGAAAGAGAGAGAGAGCTGTGAAGAGAGAGAAAGAGTGAAAACAGTGGAGTAAGAGAGAGAAAGAGAGAGAGAAAGAAAGAGAGAGAGAACTGTCCACAATGTTAATAGGAACAAAGATTTGTGTTCCTAGGTTAGGGCCCTTAATATGGAATACATTAAATAGAGTGGTTAGAATATATAAAGGGTAACAGTTTCTATGAAGTACATCCAGTCGTCTGAAAAAGTTTGGGCACCCCTCTGAGGCTGCATAATAATTTACTCTGTCGTCACAGAAAATGATCACAGTGGCATGCCATTCATTTTCTAATAAAAGCTGAGTAATGGGCTATTGTCCAGACAAAGATTTTTAGTGTAGCAATATTAAGTTGTATGAAATTAAATCAGATGTGAAAAATAGGCTATGCCTCAGCCCAATAGGGAATGTCCTCTTGGTGTAACGGTCAAGCTGTTGCTTTCTCCCGCGGTAGACCTGGTTCATATCCCGTCGGTTACATTAAGCAGTCTATTCTCTGAAAATAGTCCAGACAGCATGTACCCAACAGTGAGGTCAGTGGGATTGGAGAGAGTCCCCTCTCACTCTCTCTGTCTCCTCCCGAGTATCATTTCTTACTCGGCAGGATCCGTCCACGTTTTCGGAGGGCTCCTGGCAAGCGGGGAGTCGCCGACCCGCGTTCAATGTGCCGGTCCGCTTAGCGAGTGCGTCCCGCACGCCCACATGTCTTCTTTTTTTTCATTTTCATATTTTTGAAAAAATAATTTTTCTTTTTTTTTTCTGCTTCAAAGTAGATTAAGTCAGCTTCTCCAACATTCCGTTTTTTTCTCTGCTTCAAAGTAGATTAAGTGAAGCTTCACCTCCATTCAGAGCCTGCTGATCTTCACATATGTTGCTCTTTATATGCCCCCCAACCATAATCTGGAAATATATTAATTTCAGACTTCTGGACATAAAACTTACAAATTGTGTAAACCACACACAGACATGTGAAATCCCTTAGCTAGATGAGCCTCAAACATCAGAGCAATGGCCTAGGCGACAACACCTTGGGTGGGCAATTGTCTTCCAAATGAATGTTCATATATAACACGCCATTCTCCAAATCAATATTTCTATATAACATGCCATTCTCCTTGCATTATGCTGTTGGGTCAGGGAGGAGGGAGGTTGCAATGCTGGGAAAAACACCTCCACAGCAGATCAACACAGCATTGCAACATTTTTCGAATGAAAGTAACAGCGCCCTTGGGCACCCCTGTAGTTTATTTTTAGTCATTTAGCAGACACTCTTATCCAGAGTGACTTAATATATTTTTTGTGTAATTATTTTTTTCATACCTGCCCCCCAGTGGGAATCAAACCCTAAACCCTGGCATTGCAAATACCATGCTCTACAAACTGAGCCTCATCCCTGCCACAATTCAGACTACTTGACATAATTATCATTCCTATCTAAACCTAACGGCTTGTGAAACCCCCACACAGAGGTGTGAAATTCCTCAACTTGAGGAGCTTCAAACATCAGAACAATGGCCTGACAACACCTGAGACATTTTTTAGGAAGATGGCATCATCTGGTTCTATTGCCAACATGATTAGCTAAGTTATAAAAAAGTATATTACAGAGTTAGGCTTTCACAATAACATTCCTGGAAACAGATTGTAATTTTGATGCGCATAGGAATCATGAGTGCATTCAGGTGCGTATGCCACGGCTAAGTTTATTCACAGTAGACAAACAGGCTCATTCTGTTCAGAATAACCCAGGGTATGACGTCATGTCATCTTGTAACTATACATCAAATATAGTGATCATAAATGTTGACACTGTATTTGACATGAGTTTTATAATAAGAAAATTTGAAGTGCACATTTGGACTCATGGGTGTTTTGCTTGCTTGTATGACATCAAAGCAGTATTTATTATAGTCCTCAACGTCTCATCTTTCAAAATACATTTAGTCCTCTGAAACGTAGAGCCTGTGGTCTGAAGTCATGTATAGCATGTTACTGTACAGCCACTGCGTACCAATTTAGGCGTTTATCAGTGCCATTTTCAACCTGTATACTTTAAAGGGCTACATACAAATTGTGCAACAATATTGCATTTTTAAAAGCCTGTTATATTAAATGAAGTGCCCAGGATAGAGAAAGAGAGAGTGAAAACAGTGGGGTGAGACAGAACGAGAGAGAGAGAGAGCTGTGAAGAGAGAGAAAGAGTGAAAACAGTGGAGTAAGAGAGAGAGAGAGAGAGAGAGAGAGAGAGAGAGAGAGAGAGAGAGAGAGAGAGAAAGAGAGAGAGAACTGTCCACAATGTTAATAGGAACAAAGATTTGTGTTCCTAGGTTAGGGCCCTTAATATGGAATACATTAAATAGAGTGGTTAGAATATATAAAGGTTAACAGTTTCTATGAAGTACATCCAGTCGTCTGAAAAAGTTTGGGCACCCCTCTGAGGCTGCATAATAATTTACTCTGTCGTCACAGAAAATGATCCCAGTGGCATGCCATTCATTTTCTAATAAAAGCTGAGTAATGGGCTATTGTCCAGACAAATATTTTTAGTGTAGCAATATTAAGTTGTATGAAATTAAATCAGATGTGAAAAATAGGCTATGCCTCAGCCCAATAGGGAATGTCCTCTTGGTGTAACGGTCAAGCTGTTGCTTTCTCCCGCGGTAGACCTGGTTCATATCCCGTCGGTTACATTAAGCAGTCTATTCTCTGAAAATAGTCCAGACAGCATGTACCCAACAGTGAGGTCAGTGGGATTGGAGAGAGTCCCCTCTCCCTCTCTCTGTCTCCTCCCGAGTATCATTTCTTACTCGGCAGGATCCGTCCACGTTTTCGGAGGGCTCCTGGCAAGCGGGGAGTCGCCGACCCGCGTTCAATGTGCCGGTCCGCTTAGCGAGTGCGTCCCGCACGCCCCCATGTCTTCTTTTTTTTCATTTTCATATTTTTGAAAAAATAATTTTTCATTTTTTTTTCTGCTTCAAAGTAGATTAAGTCAGCTTCTCCAACATTCCGTTTTTTTCTCTGCTTCAAAGTAGATTAAGTGAAGCTTCACCTCCATTCAGAGCCTGCTGATCTTCACATATGTTGCTCTTTATATGCCCCCCAACCATAATCTGGAAATATATTAATTTCGGACTTCTGGACATAAAACTTACATATTGTGTAAACCACGCACAGACATGTGAAATCCCTTAGCTAGATGAGCCTCAAACATCAGAGCAATGGCCTAGGCGACAACACCTTGGGTGGGCAATTGTCTTCCAAATGAATGTTCATATATAACACGCCATTCTCCAAATCAATATTTCTATATAACATGCCATTCTCCTTGCATTATGCTGTTGGGTCAGGGAGGAGGGAGGTTGCAATGCTGGGAAAAACACCTCCACAGCAGATCAACACAGCATTGCAACATTTTTCGAATGAAAGTAACAGCGCCCTTGGGCACCCCTGTAGTTTATTTTTAGTCATTTAGCAGACACTCTTATCCAGAGTGACTTAATATATTTTTTGTGTAATTATTTTTTTCATACCTGCCCCCCAGTGGGAATCAAACCCTAAACCCTGGCATTGCAAATACCATGCTCTACAAACTGAGCCTCATCCCTGCCACAATTCAGACTACTTGACATAATTATAATTCCTATCTAAACCTAACGGCTTGTGAAACCCCCACACAGAGGTGTGAAATTCCTCAACTTGAGGAGCTTCAAACATCAGAACAATGGCCTGACAACACCTGAGACATTTTTTAGGAAGATGGCATCATCTGGTTCTATTGCCAACATGATTAGCTAAGTTATAAAAAAGTATATTACAGAGTTAGGCTTTCACAATAACATTCCTGGAAACAGATTGTAATTTTGATGCGCATAGGAATCATGAGTGCATTCAGGTGCGTATGCCACGGCTAAGTTTATTCACAGTAGACAAACAGGCTCATTCTGTTCAGAATAACCCAGGGTATGACGTCATGTCATCTTGTAACTATACATCAAATATAGTGATCATAAATGTTGACACTGTATTTGACATGAGTTTTATAATAAGAAAATTTGAAGTGCACATTTGGACTCATGGGTGTTTTGCTTGCTTGTATGACATCAAAGCAGTATTTATTATAGTCCTCAACGTCTCATCTTTCAAAATACATTTAGTCCTCTGAAACGTAGAGCCTGTGGTCTGAAGTCATGTATAGCATGTTACTGTACAGCCACTGCGTACCAATTTAGGCGTTTATCAGTGCCATTTTCAACCTGTATACTTTAAAGGGCTACATACAAATTGTGCAACAATATTGCATTTTTAAAAGCCTGTTATATTAAATGAAGTGCCCAGGATAGAGAAAGAGAGAGTGAAAACAGTGGGGTGAGACAGAACGAGAGAGAGAGAGAGCTGTGAAGAGAGAGAAAGAGTGAAAACAGTGGAGTAAGAGAGAGAGAGAGAGAGAGAGAGAGAGAGAGAGAGAGAGAGAGAGAGAGAAAGAGAGAGAGAACTGTCCACAATGTTAATAGGAACAAAGATTTGTGTTCCTAGGTTAGGGCCCTTAATATGGAATACATTAAATAGAGTGGTTAGAATATATAAAGGTTAACAGTTTCTATGAAGTACATCCAGTCGTCTGAAAAAGTTTGGGCACCCCTCTGAGGCTGCATAATAATTTACTCTGTCGTCACAGAAAATGATCCCAGTGGCATGCCATTCATTTTCTAATAAAAGCTGAGTAATGGGCTATTGTCCAGACAAATATTTTTAGTGTAGCAATATTAAGTTGTATGAAATTAAATCAGATGTGAAAAATAGGCTATGCCTCAGCCCAATAGGGAATGTCCTCTTGGTGTAACGGTCAAGCTGTTGCTTTCTCCCGCGGTAGACCTGGTTCATATCCCGTCGGTTACATTAAGCAGTCTATTCTCTGAAAATAGTCCAGACAGCATGTACCCAACAGTGAGGTCAGTGGGATTGGAGAGAGTCCCCTCTCCCTCTCTCTGTCTCCTCCCGAGTATCATTTCTTACTCGGCAGGATCCGTCCACGTTTTCGGAGGGCTCCTGGCAAGCGGGGAGTCGCCGACCCGCGTTCAATGTGCCGGTCCGCTTAGCGAGTGCGTCCCGCACGCCCCCATGTCTTCTTTTTTTTCATTTTCATATTTTTGAAAAAATAATTTTTCATTTTTTTTTCTGCTTCAAAGTAGATTAAGTCAGCTTCTCCAACATTCCGTTTTTTTCTCTGCTTCAAAGTAGATTAAGTGAAGCTTCACCTCCATTCAGAGCCTGCTGATCTTCACATATGTTGCTCTTTATATGCCCCCCAACCATAATCTGGAAATATATTAATTTCGGACTTCTGGACATAAAACTTACATATTGTGTAAACCACGCACAGACATGTGAAATCCCTTAGCTAGATGAGCCTCAAACATCAGAGCAATGGCCTAGGCGACAACACCTTGGGTGAGCAATTGTCTTCCAAATGAATGTTCATATATAACACGCCATTCTCCAAATCAATATTTCTATATAACATGCCATTCTCCTTGCATTATGCTGTTGGGTCAGGGAGGAGGGAGGTTGCAATGCTGGGAAAAACACCTCCACAGCAGATCAACACAGCATTGCAACATTTTTCGAATGAAAGTAACAGCGCCCTTGGGCACCCCTGTAGTTTATTTTTAGTCATTTAGCAGACACTCTTATCCAGAGTGACTTAATATATTTTTTGTGTAATTATTTTTTTCATACCTGCCCCCCAGTGGGAATCAAACCCTAAACCCTGGCATTGCAAATACCATGCTCTACAAACTGAGCCTCATCCCTGCCGCAATTCAGACTACTTGACATAATTATAATTCCTATCTAAACCTAACGGCTTGTGAAACCCCCACACAGAGGTGTGAAATTCCTCAACTTGAGGAGCTTCAAACATCAGAACAATGGCCTGACAACACCTGAGACATTTTTTAGGAAGATGGCATCATCTGGTTCTATTGCCAACATGATTAGCTAAGTTATAAAAAAAAGTATATTACAGAGTTAGGCTTTCACAATAACATTCCTGGAAACAGATTGTAATTTTGATGCGCATAGGAATCATGAGTGCATTCAGGTGCGTATGCCACGGCTAAGTTTATTCACAGTAGACAAACAGGCTCATTCTGTTCAGAATAACCCAGGGTATGACGTCATGTCATCTTGTAACTATACATCAAATATAGTGATCATAAATGTTGACACTGTATTTGACATGAGTTTTATAATAAGAAAATTTGAAGTGCACATTTGGACTCATGGGTGTTTTGCTTGCTTGTATGACATCAAAGCAGTATTTATTATAGTCCTCAACGTCTCATCTTTCAAAATACATTTAGTCCTCTGAAGCGTAGAGCCTGTGGTCTGAAGCCATGTATAGCATGTTACTGTACAGCCACTGCGTACCAATTTAGGCGTTTATCAGTGCCATTTTCAACCTGTATACTTTAAAGGGCTACATACAAATTGTGCAACAATATTGCATTTTTAAAAGCCTGTTATATTAAATGAAGTGCCCAGGATAGAGAAAGAGAGAGTGAAAACAGTGGAGTGAGACAGAACGAGAGAGAAAGTGAATTGTGAGAAGAGAGAGAGTGAAAACAGTGGAGTGAGTCAGAGCGAAAGAGAGAGAGAGCTGTGAAGAGAGAGAAAGAGTGAAAATAGTGGAGTAAGAGAGAGAGAGAGAGAGAGAGAGAGAGAGAGAGAGAGAGAGAGAGAGAAAGAGAGAGAGAACTGTCCACAATGTTAATAGGAACAAAGATTTGTGTTCCTAGGTTAGGGCCCTTAATATGGAATACATTAAATAGAGTGGTTAGAATATATAAAGGGTAACAGTTTCTATGAAGTACATCCAGTCGTCTGAAAAAGTTTGGGCACCCCTCTGAGGCTGCATAATAATTTACTCTGTCGTCACAGAAAATGATCACAGTGGCATGCCATTCATTTTCTAATAAAAGCTGAGTAATGGGCTATTGTCCAGACAAAGATTTTTAGTGTAGCAATATTAAGTTGTATGAAATTAAATCAGATGTGAAAAATAGGCTATGCCTCAGCCCAATAGGGAATGTCCTCTTGGTGTAACGGTCAAGCTGTTGCTTTCTCCCGCGGTAGACCTGGTTCATATCCCGTCGGTTACATTAAGCAGTCTATTCTCTGAAAATAGTCCAGACAGCATGTACCCAACAGTGAGGTCAGTGGGATTGGAGAGAGTCCCCTCTCCCTCTCTCTGTCTCCTCCCGAGTATCATTTCTTACTCGGCAGGATCCGTCCACGTTTTCGGAGGGCTCCTGGCAAGCGGGGAGTCGCCGACCCGCGTTCAATGTGCCGGTCCGCTTAGCGAGTGCGTCCCGCACGCCCCCATGTCTTCTTTTTTTTCATTTTCATATTTTTGAAAAAATAATTTTTCATTTTTTTTTTCTGCTTCAAAGTAGATTAAGTGAAGCTTCACCTCCATTCAGAGCCTGCTGATTTTCACATATGTTGCTCTTTATATGCCCCCCAACCATAATCTGGAAATATATTAATTTCAGACTTCTGGACATAAAACTTACATATTGTGTAAACCACACACAGACATGTGACATCCCTTAGCTAGATGAGCCTCAAACATCAGAGCAATGGCCTAGGCGACAACACCTTGGGTGGGCAATTGTCTTCCAAATGAATGTTCATATATAACACGCCATTCTCCAAATCAATATTTCTATATAACGTGCCATTCTCCTTGCATTATGCTGTTGGGTCAGGGAGGAGGGAGGTTGCAATGCTGGGAAAAACACCTCCACAGCAGATCAACACAGCATTGCAACATTTTTCGAATGAAAGTAACAGCGCCCTTGGGCACCCCTGTAGTTTATTTTTAGTCATTTAGCAGACACTCTTATCCAGAGTGACTTAATATATTTTTTGTGTAATTATTTTTTTCATACCTGCCCCCCAGTGGGAATCAAACCCTAAACCCTGGCATTGCAAATACCATGCTCTACAAACTGAGCCTCATCCCTGCCACAATTCAGACTACTGGACATAATTATAATTCCTATCTAAACCTAACGGCTTGTGAAACCCCCACACAGAGGTGTGAAATTCCTCAACTTGAGGAGCTTCAAACATCAGAACAATGGCCTGACAACACCTGAGACATTTTTTAGGAAGATGGCATCATCTGGTTCTATTGCCAACATGATTAGCTAAGTTATAAAAAAAAGTATATTACAGAGTTAGGCTTTCACAATACCATTCCTGGAAACAGATTGTAATTTTGATGCGCATAGGAATCATGAGTGCATTCAGGTGCGTATGCCACGGCTAAGTTTATTCACAGTAGACAAACAGGCTCATTCTGTTCAGAATAACCCAGGGTATGACGTCATGTCATCTTGTAACTATACATCAAATATAGTGATCATAAATGTTGACACTGTATTTGACATGATTTTTCTAATAAGAAAATTTGAAGTGCACATTTGGACTCATGGGTGTTTTGCTTGCTTGTATGACATCAAAGCAGTATTTATTATAGTCCTCAACGTCTCATCTTTCAAAATACATTTAGTCCTCTGAAGCGTAGAGCCTGTGGTCTGAAGTCATGTATAGCATGTTACTGTACAGCCACTGCGTACCAATTTAATTTAGGCGTTTATCAGTGCCATTTTCAACCTGTATACTTTAAAGGGCTACATACAAATTGTGCAACAATATTGCATTTTTAAAAGCCTGTTATATTAAATGAAGTGCCCAGGATAGAGAAAGAGAGAGTGAAAACAGTGGAGTGAGACAGAACGAGAGAGAAAGTGAATTGTGAGAAGAGAGAGAGTGAAAACAGTGGAGTGAGTCAGAGCGAAAGAGAGAGAGAGCTGTGAAGAGAGAGAAAGAGTGAAAACAGTGGAGTAAGAGAGAGAAAGAGAGAGAGAAAGAAAGAGAGAGAGAACTGTCCACAATGTTAATACACTGTATTCCCAAACAGTTGTACTAGCTCATAAGTAATAAGGTCATAACAGTCAAATGTCGTTATGCAGTTGACCAAACTATAAAGTGTTGAGCTCTGTTGAGATTTATGCCACTTTAATTGAAGAGCGCTCAATATTTTATAGGTAATTTGTGTGGAACGCTCAAAAAGTTTAGGTAGTGTCATGACGTTATCGACGTCATGACGTTCTGGTGGGTGGGTCATCTCTCCCTCAGGAAAGCTGAGTCAGCCATCTTGAATTTGCCGAGATGCGGGGTTGTTTGGGCCGCCCGTGTGGATGTGGAACACAGTTTAATTTGTTTTAATTTGTTTGCAATGCGCACTTTTATGCTGCCCGCTTGAAACCACCACCACCTCCGTTTTTATCATTAGTCTTATTGCCCTCGTTTTCTTAAGCGCCATCTTATCATCACCTCTGATTTGGTAAGTAACTCTGTTTTTTTTTTCATTTTTTTTTTTCAATTGAATTTCGATAGTCTTAAATGTGGAACTGGGAATACATTTGTACAATGTGCACAGTGAATATTTGTTGTAAATAGTGTAAAAATCCAAGTAATTGTAACTTTAGAAGTTGTTAAATATGTGATAAATACGTTACGTTACTTCATCTTACAACGGTGTAACGTTATCAGCAGGTTTCCTGGATGAACTACATTTCCCATAATGCATGTTTGCCCGGGACATTGACGGTGGAGGAAGGTCCATGAGTTTTCGCTGTTCGCCGGTAATGCAAGTGCGTACTGTGATTATACTTATTTCAATAAGTGTCTGCCTTACACAGTAAATATTTTACGTTATCGAGCTGTGTGTACGTGTGTGCTAGCGTGAAACGAACAATGCTAAACAACATAATGTGAGTGTGTTATCATTATGCTAACCAGGCCTGTGTTTGTATTTCTTCCTAGGCTCAAGTGTGTGGTTGTGAGATCATCTCGAAATCCTTTTAACAGTTCAGGTAGGATGTATTATGAAATAGTGTTACTAATGTAATACATTGCTAAAACCAAGTATAGAGTGTATTTGTTATAATTCATTGGTATTAGATTTAAAAGGTGATCGAATAGCTCCTGATTTGTAATGTCATTAATGCATTTCTTTTGAAGCAATGTTTTAAAAAAATGTACAAGTGAATAGGTTGGTTTACTTTTAAGTTTAAATTTCCCACGTATCTCGTTAAAGTTTTGACCAATGAGCTAACTTGTTAAGTTGTGGCCAATGGGAGAGTGGACTGGTTGCCGGGAAAGAAAAGGGAGGGAAAAGTTGAAAGAAGGGAGAGGAGAGACGTTAGTGGGGTTGGTGAAGGAAAAACGACCAAAGGAAACGATAAAGAGAGAACAAAACCATACCTACAGAGTTTTTTAAAGGGAAATCCTGATTTTATTTATATAAGAGAGTGTTTATTATTTAGTTAAGAAAGACCAAGTGGAGACTGAAGCTGCCGTCGCATTGTGGAGACATTCGACATCCTAGAGGTTAGCCTAGCATCGTGCAAGACTTGGAGAGAATTGCTTGTGACGATCAGTTCGGGTTTCCAACAGATGTCTGTTGCTGCTACCGAGTACTGGCTGCATTGATAGCTGTGTTCGCGGTGGATCTTGTGAGGACACCTGCACGGAACTACTATATTTTGCTGAGGCATTATCTACAAGTAGTGAGTAACTACAAATGTGGGGTGGACTTCGGGACTTTATGTATGTCGTCATTTTTTTTATGAGCTCCAACGCGCGCCCAGGGTTTAAGCAAGCTTGCAAATAATTTGGACATGGGGTTGTGGAAAAATCATTGGGGTTTATAATTTGTATTTCTTTTGATGTGATACATTGAACATTTGATTAATATAGATCTTGAACCTTATGTCTGTTGTATTGGTGGAGTTATTTACTGTTTCAGTTTCATTTAATGCATGGGAAAGCATATCCTTATAACAATAACCAAGTCTATAATCATTCTATCTGAAGTTAATACCCTATTTGTCATTCACCCTAGCAAGTTTACAATAGGGATTCTTATTGGAGATGTCCTTCTCACCTAATATCCCATGCTGTTCAGATATTCTAAATAAGGTAATATCGTGAGAGTCAAATTCGAGCCTGGTGAGAGGGTTACACTAATAATTGGTTTTATTTTATGTGTTTCCACAGTCATTCTTTTGCTATTTCTCTAAATGTTTTTATCTCAACTGTGGGGTCAACAGTTGATCACTTGAACCCTTTATTAATACTTTGTTAAATACAAAGAACAACAACAGAAATAGCAGACCTATAAGCACACAACTTTGATGCTTTGCTTGTTAATAACTAACTTGCTTATCTTTTAACATTTTCATTTTTACTATAATTAGTGTACAATGAATGTTTTTGATATTTGTGTAATTATTATTGTAATGGATATTTTTTGTCCATGTAGGAACAACGTGATGTAAATATGAGACGGGCCCTCGTCCTTCGTGCACTTCCTGTGTACCTGCGTGAAGATGCCTCCCAAGTTTTTCAGGACCTGTAATGTAAGTGTACTGGCCTCACTATCAATCCCTTTGCTTAGCTATTCAGTCAGCTTAAACATGACATCACTCAAAGAACTCTAGGAGAACCAGAGGGGCATTCCAGAAAGCAGGTTATGTGAAAACCATCAGTATAGCCAATTGTATTTTTTCCAACAACGTAATTTCAAAGTCCGTGTTTCTAGTTTGTCGCCGCATTGAGTATGAGATAAAATGTTTTTATATTTCATTTTCAGCCGATTTTAAATAAAACAAAATAGCCTAAAATAAAACATTGAACAACATTCAACCACTTCCTTAAAGGCTAATATAAAATAAAGTGATGTTAAATTCAAAATGAAAAGACGACTGCATCTGAAACTCTGTCAGTGATTTATATAACAGCCGCAGCCAGAAAATGTCTGCTTCCTGTTTTCTCCCGTTGCCATGGTGAATAACCGTATCGGAGCTCCATTGATGATGGCTTTTTACTAGTCGTCAGGCACAAGCTCAACTCCGAGTTAACGTACTCTGAGTCAACTTACCTAACTCAGATCAGCTGTTCTGTAACTGAAAACTCAGTTTCACTTCACGGGGTAAGTCAACTCTGAGTTCAGGGTTAGGCTCAGTTTGTTGAACCTCCTTTCTGGAATAGCCCCCAGAACCTGTTTATGAAGTTTCCTTGAGTTGTTATTCTGCAAACTGACATGTAGAAATTACATAAATGAAAAGGTAAGTATAAAGAATTCCACTAAACAAAAAGTATGCTTACAGGTAGGTGTGAAACTAACATAAAATAATAAGCATGTGTAAAGAGAATAGTTTAAACATGTAGCTTAGTTGCAGTCTAAGTGCAAAGTGACCGTAATGTCTAGACATCATTAGCATGATTTGTATCCTTGAGGGGCTGAACTCATTTTTGTATTATTTGTGTTTTATAGTCAGCAGATGGTCCAGACCTCACTGACACTCCGGTGGCTCTCCTGACAGTTGTCACTGATGATACTACTGATGCGGCCCTCTTCAGCCCTGAGAGCATCTGTATTGTCGTGGAAGATGAAATACTTGTGAGTGGTCCCACAAACCTGGCTGACTCATTTCTCCTGCTCTTTGGGTATGTCTATGCACTAGACCTACAGTACCCAAAGAATCTTGAGCTTACATTCACATTTTTCAAAAAGTTGTGATGTGTCTTGAGGACAACAAACCACTGAAAGGCCGTCTACTGACACTGAAGAATGATTTGTTCAATGAGTGAATCACTCAGAATGGACTATTTGTTGAGCTGAGTATTGAGGATGTTTTTAGTTTTTTTCCCCTCTTTACAAATGTAATAATTTGCCTCTTCTACCTCATGTTTAATATGTTACACTGTTTGCCTCTTCTACCTCAGATTTAATACATTGATTGTTAATAGATAAATATCACAACATTGACGTATTGCCAAGCCCAAGTTTTTGTACTGTACTTGTGGGAAACGACTGTTGAATTCATGCACTATACATGTTTAATGTTGTGTGACCTAATGCTTACCTTGATGTTGCCAGTTGAAGTACGGCACAGTAGAAACCAGTACTTTTATTTGAATGTTTTATTTTAAAAAAGTGAGTTGCAGCCTTCAAGGTACAGTAAGTGCCAAAACGTTTTAAATGGCTCCACATTCTAATAGTTGTCATTGCTGTTGAGGATGGATTATAATTAGAATCTTATTGAATTTTATCATGAAGCCTTTGTGAGTTTTTATCATAATGTTTACTGAATAGTGTGATATGGAGACCCAAAATACTGAATCTACCCTCTGTAGCAATGACCACTATCAGAATATGGAACTATTAACACTTAATGTACTTTAAAACACATTTTGTTTTTATGGAGTCATTTCCTTTTCCTTTTTTGTTTTAATTTATGACAAGCACTTTGTTTTGACTGAGCTCCTTTTGATTCGTGCCTTTTTAAAAGCACATTGTGTTGAATAAAAAAAAAGTTAAATTGTCACTGTGGTGGTCACTTTCATGTTTTCTAACATTATTCGCTGATTATAATTGTGTAATGGACCGACATCAGTATTTCAGTTTAGAATTAATTTTGTTTGCATGTCCCACATTATGAGTTGAAGAATATTGAAAATTTTGAGTGTATTTCACACATTATATGAGTTGAAGAATATTTAATATTTTGAGTGTATTTCCCACATTTATGAGTTGAAGAATATTTAATATTTTGAGTGTATTTCCCACATTATATGAGTTGAAAAATATTGAAAATTTTGAGTGTATTTCCCACATTATATGAGTTGAAAAATATTGAAAATTTTGAGTGAATTACTCCCTAATTATAAGTTGAGGAATATCAATATTTATAAGATAACATTGAGATAATTTAAGGCAACTGTAAATATAATTTTTATTTTATGTAAACTTAAAACATTTAAAAACATCACTAAAATATTTTTGTGTAATCTGTTACAAAATAATTTTTGAGTTATGTGAACTTATTAGGGTTTACAGTGTAGGAACAAAGATTTGTGTTCCTAGGTTAGGGCCCTTAATATGGAATACATTAAATAGAGTGGTTAGAATATATAAAGGGTAACAGTTTCTATGAAGTACATCCAGTCGTCTGAAAAAGTTTGGGCACCCCTCTGAGGCTGCATAATAATTTACTCTGTCGTCACAGAAAATGATCCCAGTGGCATGCCATTCATTTTCTAATAAAAGCTGAGTAATGGGCTATTGTCCAGACAAAGATTTTTAGTGTAGCAATATTAAGTTGTATGAAATTAAATCAGATGTGAAAAATAGGCTATGCCTCAGCCCAATAGGGAATGTCCTCTTGGTGTAACGGTCAAGCTGTTGCTTTCTCCCGCGGTAGACCTGGTTCATATCCCGTCGGTTACATTAAGCAGTCTATTCTCTGAAAATAGTCCAGACAGCATGTACCCAACAGTGAGGTCAGTGGGATTGGAGAGAGTCCCCTCTCACTCTCTCTGTCTCCTCCCGAGTATCATTTCTTACTCGGCAGGATCCGTCCACGTTTTCGGAGGGCTCCTGGCAAGCGGGGAGTCGCCGACCCGCGTTCAATGTGCCGGTCCGCTTAGCGAGTGCGTCCCGCACGCCCCCATGTCTTCTTTTTTTTCATTTTCATATTTTTGAAAAAATAATTTTTCTTTTTTTTTTCTGCTTCAAAGTAGATTAAGTCAGCTTCTCCAACATTCCGTTTTTTTCTCTGCTTCAAAGTAGATTAAGTGAAGCTTCACCTCCATTCAGAGCCTGCTGATCTTCACATATGTTGCTCTTTATATGCCCCCCAACCATAATCTGGAAATATATTAATTTCAGACTTCTGGACATAAAACTTACAAATTGTGTAAACCACACACAGACATGTGAAATCCCTTAGCTAGATGAGCCTCAAACATCAGAGCAATGGCCTAGGCGACAACACCTTGGGTGGGCAATTGTCTTCCAAATGAATGTTCATATATAACACGCCATTCTCCAAATCAATATTTCTATATAACATGCCATTCTCCTTGCATTATGCTGTTGGGTCAGGGAGGAGGGAGGTTGCAATGCTGGGAAAAACACCTCCACAGCAGATCAACACAGCATTGCAACATTTTTCGAATGAAAGTAACAGCGCCCTTGGGCACCCCTGTAGTTTATTTTTAGTCATTTAGCAGACACTCTTATCCAGAGTGACTTAATATATTTTTTGTGTAATTATTTTTTTCATACCTGCCCCCCAGTGGGAATCAAACCCTAAACCCTGGCATTGCAAATACCATGCTCTACAAACTGAGCCTCATCCCTGCCACAATTCAGACTACTTGACATAATTATCATTCCTATCTAAACCTAACGGCTTGTGAAACCCCCACACAGAGGTGTGAAATTCCTCAACTTGAGGAGCTTCAAACATCAGAACAATGGCCTGACAACACCTGAGACATTTTTTAGGAAGATGGCATCATCTGGTTCTATTGCCAACATGATTAGCTAAGTTATAAAAAAGTATATTACAGAGTTAGGCTTTCACAATAACATTCCTGGAAACAGATTGTAATTTTGATGCGCATAGGAATCATGAGTGCATTCAGGTGCGTATGCCACGGCTAAGTTTATTCACAGTAGACAAACAGGCTCATTCTGTTCAGAATAACCCAGGGTATGACGTCATGTCATCTTGTAACTATACATCAAATATAGTGATCATAAATGTTGACACTGTATTTGACATGAGTTTTATAATAAGAAAATTTGAAGTGCACATTTGGACTCATGGGTGTTTTGCTTGCTTGTATGACATCAAAGCAGTATTTATTATAGTCCTCAACGTCTCATCTTTCAAAATACATTTAGTCCTCTGAAACGTAGAGCCTGTGGTCTGAAGTCATGTATAGCATGTTACTGTACAGCCACTGCGTACCAATTTAGGCGTTTATCAGTGCCATTTTCAACCTGTATACTTTAAAGGGCTACATACAAATTGTGCAACAATATTGCATTTTTAAAAGCCTGTTATATTAAATGAAGTGCCCAGGATAGAGAAAGAGAGAGTGAAAACAGTGGGGTGAGACAGAACGAGAGAGAGAGAGAGCTGTGAAGAGAGAGAAAGAGTGAAAACAGTGGAGTAAGAGAGAGAGAGAGAGAGAGAGAGAGAGAGAGAGAGAGAGAGAGAGAGAAAGAGAGAGAGAACTGTCCACAATGTTAATAGGAACAAAGATTTGTGTTCCTAGGTTAGGGCCCTTAATATGGAATACATTAAATAGAGTGGTTAGAATATATAAAGGTTAACAGTTTCTATGAAGTACATCCAGTCGTCTGAAAAAGTTTGGGCACCCCTCTGAGGCTGCATAATAATTTACTCTGTCGTCACAGAAAATGATCCCAGTGGCATGCCATTCATTTTCTAATAAAAGCTGAGTAATGGGCTATTGTCCAGACAAATATTTTTAGTGTAGCAATATTAAGTTGTATGAAATTAAATCAGATGTGAAAAATAGGCTATGCCTCAGCCCAATAGGGAATGTCCTCTTGGTGTAACGGTCAAGCTGTTGCTTTCTCCCGCGGTAGACCTGGTTCATATCCCGTCGGTTACATTAAGCAGTCTATTCTCTGAAAATAGTCCAGACAGCATGTACCCAACAGTGAGGTCAGTGGGATTGGAGAGAGTCCCCTCTCCCTCTCTCTGTCTCCTCCCGAGTATCATTTCTTACTCGGCAGGATCCGTCCACGTTTTCGGAGGGCTCCTGGCAAGCGGGGAGTCGCCGACCCGCGTTCAATGTGCCGGTCCGCTTAGCGAGTGCGTCCCGCACGCCCCCATGTCTTCTTTTTTTTCATTTTCATATTTTTGAAAAAATAATTTTTCATTTTTTTTTCTGCTTCAAAGTAGATTAAGTCAGCTTCTCCAACATTCCGTTTTTTTCTCTGCTTCAAAGTAGATTAAGTGAAGCTTCACCTCCATTCAGAGCCTGCTGATCTTCACATATGTTGCTCTTTATATGCCCCCCAACCATAATCTGGAAATATATTAATTTCGGACTTCTGGACATAAAACTTACATATTGTGTAAACCACGCACAGACATGTGAAATCCCTTAGCTAGATGAGCCTCAAACATCAGAGCAATGGCCTAGGCGACAACACCTTGGGTGAGCAATTGTCTTCCAAATGAATGTTCATATATAACACGCCATTCTCCAAATCAATATTTCTATATAACATGCCATTCTCCTTGCATTATGCTGTTGGGTCAGGGAGGAGGGAGGTTGCAATGCTGGGAAAAACACCTCCACAGCAGATCAACACAGCATTGCAACATTTTTCGAATGAAAGTAACAGCGCCCTTGGGCACCCCTGTAGTTTATTTTTAGTCATTTAGCAGACACTCTTATCCAGAGTGACTTAATATATTTTTTGTGTAATTATTTTTTTCATACCTGCCCCCCAGTGGGAATCAAACCCTAAACCCTGGCATTGCAAATACCATGCTCTACAAACTGAGCCTCATCCCTGCCACAATTCAGACTACTTGACATAATTATCATTCCTATCTAAACCTAACGGCTTGTGAAACCCCCACACAGAGGTGTGAAATTCCTCAACTTGAGGAGCTTCAAACATCAGAACAATGGCCTGACAACACCTGAGACATTTTTTAGGAAGATGGCATCATCTGGTTCTATTGCCAACATGATTAGCTAAGTTATAAAAAAGTATATTACAGAGTTAGGCTTTCACAATAACATTCCTGGAAACAGATTGTAATTTTGATGCGCATAGGAATCATGAGTGCATTCAGGTGCGTATGCCACGGCTAAGTTTATTCACAGTAGACAAACAGGCTCATTCTGTTCAGAATAACCCAGGGTATGACGTCATGTCATCTTGTAACTATACATCAAATATAGTGATCATAAATGTTGACACTGTATTTGACATGAGTTTTATAATAAGAAAATTTGAAGTGCACATTTGGACTCATGGGTGTTTTGCTTGCTTGTATGACATCAAAGCAGTATTTATTATAGTCCTCAACGTCTCATCTTTCAAAATACATTTAGTCCTCTGAAACGTAGAGCCTGTGGTCTGAAGTCATGTATAGCATGTTACTGTACAGCCACTGCGTACCAATTTAGGCGTTTATCAGTGCCATTTTCAACCTGTATACTTTAAAGGGCTACATACAAATTGTGCAACAATATTGCATTTTTAAAAGCCTGTTATATTAAATGAAGTGCCCAGGATAGAGAAAGAGAGAGTGAAAACAGTGGGGTGAGACAGAACGAGAGAGAGAGAGAGCTGTGAAGAGAGAGAAAGAGTGAAAACAGTGGAGTAAGAGAGAGAGAGAGAGAGAGAGAGAGAGAGAGAGAGAGAGAGAGAGAGAAAGAGAGAGAGAACTGTCCACAATGTTAATAGGAACAAAGATTTGTGTTCCTAGGTTAGGGCCCTTAATATGGAATACATTAAATAGAGTGGTTAGAATATATAAAGGTTAACAGTTTCTATGAAGTACATCCAGTCGTCTGAAAAAGTTTGGGCACCCCTCTGAGGCTGCATAATAATTTACTCTGTCGTCACAGAAAATGATCCCAGTGGCATGCCATTCATTTTCTAATAAAAGCTGAGTAATGGGCTATTGTCCAGACAAATATTTTTAGTGTAGCAATATTAAGTTGTATGAAATTAAATCAGATGTGAAAAATAGGCTATGCCTCAGCCCAATAGGGAATGTCCTCTTGGTGTAACGGTCAAGCTGTTGCTTTCTCCCGCGGTAGACCTGGTTCATATCCCGTCGGTTACATTAAGCAGTCTATTCTCTGAAAATAGTCCAGACAGCATGTACCCAACAGTGAGGTCAGTGGGATTGGAGAGAGTCCCCTCTCCCTCTCTCTGTCTCCTCCCGAGTATCATTTCTTACTCGGCAGGATCCGTCCACGTTTTCGGAGGGCTCCTGGCAAGCGGGGAGTCGCCGACCCGCGTTCAATGTGCCGGTCCGCTTAGCGAGTGCGTCCCGCACGCCCCCATGTCTTCTTTTTTTTCATTTTCATATTTTTGAAAAAATAATTTTTCATTTTTTTTTCTGCTTCAAAGTAGATTAAGTCAGCTTCTCCAACATTCCGTTTTTTTCTCTGCTTCAAAGTAGATTAAGTGAAGCTTCACCTCCATTCAGAGCCTGCTGATCTTCACATATGTTGCTCTTTATATGCCCCCCAACCATAATCTGGAAATATATTAATTTCGGACTTCTGGACATAAAACTTACATATTGTGTAAACCACGCACAGACATGTGAAATCCCTTAGCTAGATGAGCCTCAAACATCAGAGCAATGGCCTAGGCGACAACACCTTGGGTGAGCAATTGTCTTCCAAATGAATGTTCATATATAACACGCCATTCTCCAAATCAATATTTCTATATAACATGCCATTCTCCTTGCATTATGCTGTTGGGTCAGGGAGGAGGGAGGTTGCAATGCTGGGAAAAACACCTCCACAGCAGATCAACACAGCATTGCAACATTTTTCGAATGAAAGTAACAGCGCCCTTGGGCACCCCTGTAGTTTATTTTTAGTCATTTAGCAGACACTCTTATCCAGAGTGACTTAATATATTTTTTGTGTAATTATTTTTTTCATACCTGCCCCCCAGTGGGAATCAAACCCTAAACCCTGGCATTGCAAATACCATGCTCTACAAACTGAGCCTCATCCCTGCCGCAATTCAGACTACTTGACATAATTATAATTCCTATCTAAACCTAACGGCTTGTGAAACCCCCACACAGAGGTGTGAAATTCCTCAACTTGAGGAGCTTCAAACATCAGAACAATGGCCTGACAACACCTGAGACATTTTTTAGGAAGATGGCATCATCTGGTTCTATTGCCAACATGATTAGCTAAGTTATAAAAAAAAGTATATTACAGAGTTAGGCTTTCACAATAACATTCCTGGAAACAGATTGTAATTTTGATGCGCATAGGAATCATGAGTGCATTCAGGTGCGTATGCCACGGCTAAGTTTATTCACAGTAGACAAACAGGCTCATTCTGTTCAGAATAACCCAGGGTATGACGTCATGTCATCTTGTAACTATACATCAAATATAGTGATCATAAATGTTGACACTGTATTTGACATGAGTTTTATAATAAGAAAATTTGAAGTGCACATTTGGACTCATGGGTGTTTTGCTTGCTTGTATGACATCAAAGCAGTATTTATTATAGTCCTCAACGTCTCATCTTTCAAAATACATTTAGTCCTCTGAAACGTAGAGCCTGTGGTCTGAAGTCATGTATAGCATGTTACTGTACAGCCACTGCGTACCAATTTAGGCGTTTATCAGTGCCATTTTCAACCTGTATACTTTAAAGGGCTACATACAAATTGTGCAACAATATTGCATTTTTAAAAGCCTGTTATATTAAATGAAGTGCCCAGGATAGAGAAAGAGAGAGTGAAAACAGTGGAGTGAGACAGAACGAGAGAGAAAGTGAATTGTGAGAAGAGAGAGAGTGAAAACAGTGGAGTGAGTCAGAGCGAAAGAGAGAGAGAGCTGTGAAGAGAGAGAAAGAGTGAAAACAGTGGAGTAAGAGAGAGAGAGAGAGAGAGAGAGAGAAAGAGAGAGAGAACTGTCCACAATGTTAATAGGAACAAAGATTTGTGTTCCTAGGTTAGGGCCCTTAATATGGAATACATTAAATAGAGTGGTTAGAATATATAAAGGGTAACAGTTTCTATGAAGTACATCCAGTCGTCTGAAAAAGTTTGGGCACCCCTCTGAGGCTGCATAATAATTTACTCTGTCGTCACAGAAAATGATCACAGTGGCATGCCATTCATTTTCTAATAAAAGCTGAGTAATGGGCTATTGTCCAGACAAAGATTTTTAGTGTAGCAATATTAAGTTGTATGAAATTAAATCAGATGTGAAAAATAGGCTATGCCTCAGCCCAATAGGGAATGTCCTCTTGGTGTAACGGTCAAGCTGTTGCTTTCTCCCGCGGTAGACCTGGTTCATATCCCGTCGGTTACATTAAGCAGTCTATTCTCTGAAAATAGTCCAGACAGCATGTACCCAACAGTGAGGTCAGTGGGATTGGAGAGAGTCCCCTCTCCCTCTCTCTGTCTCCTCCCGAGTATCATTTCTTACTCGGCAGGATCCGTCCACGTTTTCGGAGGGCTCCTGGCAAGCGGGGAGTCGCCGACCCGCGTTCAATGTGCCGGTCCGCTTAGCGAGTGCGTCCCGCACGCCCCCATGTCTTCTTTTTTTTCATTTTCATATTTTTGAAAAAATAATTTTTCATTTTTTTTTTCTGCTTCAAAGTAGATTAAGTGAAGCTTCACCTCCATTCAGAGCCTGCTGATTTTCACATATGTTGCTCTTTATATGCCCCCCAACCATAATCTGGAAATATATTAATTTCAGACTTCTGGACATAAAACTTACATATTGTGTAAACCACACACAGACATGTGAAATCCCTTAGCTAGATGAGCCTCAAACATCAGAGCAATGGCCTAGGCGACAACACCTTGGGTGGGCAATTGTCTTCCAAATGAATGTTCATATATAACACGCCATTCTCCAAATCAATATTTCTATATAACGTGCCATTCTCCTTGCATTATGCTGTTGGGTCAGGGAGGAGGGAGGTTGCAATGCTGGGAAAAACACCTCCACAGCAGATCAACACAGCATTGCAACATTTTTCGAATGAAAGTAACAGCGCCCTTGGGCACCCCTGTAGTTTATTTTTAGTCATTTAGCAGACACTCTTATCCAGAGTGACTTAATATATTTTTTGTGTAATTATTTTTTTCATACCTGCCCCCCAGTGGGAATCAAACCCTAAACCCTGGCATTGCAAATACCATGCTCTACAAACTGAGCCTCATCCCTGCCACAATTCAGACTACTGGACATAATTATAATTCCTATCTAAACCTAACGGCTTGTGAAACCCCCACACAGAGGTGTGAAATTCCTCAACTTGAGGAGCTTCAAACATCAGAACAATGGCCTGACAACACCTGAGACATTTTTTAGGAAGATGGCATCATCTGGTTCTATTGCCAACATGATTAGCTAAGTTATAAAAAAAAGTATATTACAGAGTTAGGCTTTCACAATACCATTCCTGGAAACAGATTGTAATTTTGATGCGCATAGGAATCATGAGTGCATTCAGGTGCGTATGCCACGGCTAAGTTTATTCACAGTAGACAAACAGGCTCATTCTGTTCAGAATAACCCAGGGTATGACGTCATGTCATCTTGTAACTATACATCAAATATAGTGATCATAAATGTTGACACTGTATTTGACATGATTTTTCTAATAAGAAAATTTGAAGTGCACATTTGGACTCATGGGTGTTTTGCTTGCTTGTATGACATCAAAGCAGTATTTATTATAGTCCTCAACGTCTCATCTTTCAAAATACATTTAGTCCTCTGAAGCGTAGAGCCTGTGGTCTGAAGTCATGTATAGCATGTTACTGTACAGCCACTGCGTACCAATTTAATTTAGGCGTTTATCAGTGCCATTTTCAACCTGTATACTTTAAAGGGCTACATACAAATTGTGCAACAATATTGCATTTTTAAAAGCCTGTTATATTAAATGAAGTGCCCAGGATAGAGAAAGAGAGAGTGAAAACAGTGGAGTGAGACAGAACGAGAGAGAAAGTGAATTGTGAGAAGAGAGAGAGTGAAAACAGTGGAGTGAGTCAGAGCGAAAGAGAGAGAGAGCTGTGAAGAGAGAGAAAGAGTGAAAACAGTGGAGTAAGAGAGAGAAAGAGAGAGAGAAAGAAAGAGAGAGAGAACTGTCCACAATGTTAATAGGAACAAAGATTTGTGTTCCTAGGTTAGGGCCCTTAATATGGAATACATTAAATAGAGTGGTTAGAATATATAAAGGGTAACAGTTTCTATGAAGTACATCCAGTCGTCTGAAAAAGTTTGGGCACCCCTCTGAGGCTGCATAATAATTTACTCTGTCGTCACAGAAAATGATCCCAGTGGCATGCCATTCATTTTCTAATAAAAGCTGAGTAATGGGCTATTGTCCAGACAAAGATTTTTAGTGTAGCAATATTAAGTTGTATGAAATTAAATCAGATGTGAAAAATAGGCTATGCCTCAGCCCAATAGGGAATGTCCTCTTGGTGTAACGGTCAAGCTGTTGCTTTCTCCCGCGGTAGACCTGGTTCATATCCCGTCGGTTACATTAAGCAGTCTATTCTCTGAAAATAGTCCAGACAGCATGTACCCAACAGTGAGGTCAGTGGGATTGGAGAGAGTCCCCTCTCACTCTCTCTGTCTCCTCCCGAGTATCATTTCTTACTCGGCAGGATCCGTCCACGTTTTCGGAGGGCTCCTGGCAAGCGGGGAGTCGCCGACCCGCGTTCAATGTGCCGGTCCGCTTAGCGAGTGCGTCCCGCACGCCCCCATGTCTTCTTTTTTTTCATTTTCATATTTTTGAAAAAATAATTTTTCATTTTTTTTTCTGCTTCAAAGTAGATTAAGTCAGCTTCTCCAACATTCCGTTTTTTTCTCTGCTTCAAAGTAGATTAAGTGAAGCTTCACCTCCATTCAGAGCCTGCTGATCTTCACATATGTTGCTCTTTATATGCCCCCCAACCATAATCTGGAAATATATTAATTTCAGACTTCTGGACATAAAACTTACAAATTGTGTAAACCACGCACAGACATGTGAAATCCCTTAGCTAGATGAGCCTCAAACATCAGAGCAATGGCCTAGGCGACAACACCTTGGGTGGGCAATTGTCTTCCAAATGAATGTTCATATATAACACGCCATTCTCCAAATCAATATTTCTATATAACATGCCATTCTCCTTGCATTATGCTGTTGGGTCAGGGAGGAGGGAGGTTGCAATGCTGGGAAAAACACCTCCACAGCAGATCAACACAGCATTGCAACATTTTTCGAATGAAAGTAACAGCGCCCTTGGGCACCCCTGTAGTTAATTTTTAGTCATTTAGCAGACACTCTTATCCAGAGTGACTTAATATATTTTTTGTGTAATTATTTTTTTCATACCTGCCCCCCAGTGGGAATCAAACCCTAAACCCTGGCATTGCAAATACCATGCTCTACAAACTGAGCCTCATCCCTGCCACAATTCAGACTACTTGACATAATTATCATTCCTATCTAAACCTAACGGCTTGTGAAACCCCCACACAGAGGTGTGAAATTCCTCAACTTGAGGAGCTTCAAACATCAGAACAATGGCCTGACAACACCTGAGACATTTTTTAGGAAGATGGCATCATCTGGTTCTATTGCCAACATGATTAGCTAAGTTATAAAAAAGTATATTACAGAGTTAGGCTTTCACAATAACATTCCTGGAAACAGATTGTAATTTTGATGCGCATAGGAATCATGAGTGCATTCAGGTGCGTATGCCACGGCTAAGTTTATTCACAGTAGACAAACAGGCTCATTCTGTTCAGAATAACCCAGGGTATGACGTCATGTCATCTTGTAACTATACATCAAATATAGTGATCATAAATGTTGACACTGTATTTGACATGAGTTTTATAATAAGAAAATTTGAAGTGCACATTTGGACTCATGGGTGTTTTGCTTGCTTGTATGACATCAAAGCAGTATTTATTATAGTCCTCAACGTCTCATCTTTCAAAATACATTTAGTCCTCTGAAACGTAGAGCCTGTGGTCTGAAGTCATGTATAGCATGTTACTGTACAGCCACTGCGTACCAATTTAGGCGTTTATCAGTGCCATTTTCAACCTGTATACTTTAAAGGGCTACATACAAATTGTGCAACAATATTGCATTTTTAAAAGCCTGTTATATTAAATGAAGTGCCCAGGATAGAGAAAGAGAGAGTGAAAACAGTGGGGTGAGACAGAACGAGAGAGAGAGAGAGCTGTGAAGAGAGAGAAAGAGTGAAAACAGTGGAGTAAGAGAGAGAGAGAGAGAGAGAGAGAGAGAGAGAGAGAGAGAGAGAGAGAGAGAAAGAGAGAGAGAACTGTCCACAATGTTAATAGGAACAAAGATTTGTGTTCCTAGGTTAGGGCCCTTAATATGGAATACATTAAATAGAGTGGTTAGAATATATAAAGGTTAACAGTTTCTATGAAGTACATCCAGTCGTCTGAAAAAGTTTGGGCACCCCTCTGAGGCTGCATAATAATTTACTCTGTCGTCACAGAAAATGATCCCAGTGGCATGCCATTCATTTTCTAATAAAAGCTGAGTAATGGGCTATTGTCCAGACAAATATTTTTAGTGTAGCAATATTAAGTTGTATGAAATTAAATCAGATGTGAAAAATAGGCTATGCCTCAGCCCAATAGGGAATGTCCTCTTGGTGTAACGGTCAAGCTGTTGCTTTCTCCCGCGGTAGACCTGGTTCATATCCCGTCGGTTACATTAAGCAGTCTATTCTCTGAAAATAGTCCAGACAGCATGTACCCAACAGTGAGGTCAGTGGGATTGGAGAGAGTCCCCTCTCCCTCTCTCTGTCTCCTCCCGAGTATCATTTCTTACTCGGCAGGATCCGTCCACGTTTTCGGAGGGCTCCTGGCAAGCGGGGAGTCGCCGACCCGCGTTCAATGTGCCGGTCCGCTTAGCGAGTGCGTCCCGCACGCCCCCATGTCTTCTTTTTTTTCATTTTCATATTTTTGAAAAAATTATTTTTCATTTTTTTTTCTGCTTCAAAGTAGATTAAGTCAGCTTCTCCAACATTCCGTTTTTTTCTCTGCTTCAAAGTAGATTAAGTGAAGCTTCACCTCCATTCAGAGCCTGCTGATCTTCACATATGTTGCTCTTTATATGCCCCCCAACCATAATCTGGAAATATATTAATTTCGGACTTCTGGACATAAAACTTACATATTGTGTAAACCACGCACAGACATGTGAAATCCCTTAGCTAGATGAGCCTCAAACATCAGAGCAATGGCCTAGGCGACAACACCTTGGGTGAGCAATTGTCTTCCAAATGAATGTTCATATATAACACGCCATTCTCCAAATCAATATTTCTATATAACGTGCCATTCTCATTGCATTATGCTGTTGGGTCATGGAGGAGGGAGGTTGCAATGCTGGGAAAAACACCTCCACAGCAGATCAACACAGCATTGCAACATTTTTCGAATGAAAGTAACAGCGCCCTTGGGCACCCCTGTAGTTTATTTTTAGTCATTTAGCAGACACTCTTATCCAGAGTAACTTAATATATTTTTTGTGTAATTATTTTTTTCATACCTGCCCCCCAGTGGGAATCAAACCCTAAACCCTGGCATTGCAAATACCATGCTCTACAAACTGAGCCTCCTCATCCCTGCCACAATTCAGACTACTGGACATAATTATAATTCCTATCTAAACCTAACGGCTTGTGAAACCCCCACACAGAGGTGTGAAATCCCTCAACTTGAGGAGCTTCAAACATCAGAACAATGGCCTGACAACACCTGAGACATTTTTTAGGAAGATGGCATCATCTGGTTCTATTGCCAACATGATTAGCTAAGTTATAAAAAAGTATATTACAGAGTTAGGCTTTCACAATAACATTCCTGGAAACAGATTGTAATTTTGATGCGCATAGGAATCATGAGTGCATTCAGGTGCGTATGCCACGGCTAAGTTTATTCACAGTAGACAAACACGCTCATTCTGTTCAGAATAACCCAGGGTATGATGTCATGTCATCTTGTAACTATACATCAAATATAGTGATCATAAATGTTGACACTGTATTTGACATGAGTTTTATAATAAGAACATTTGAAGTGCACATTTGGACTCATGGGTGTTTTGCTTGCTTGTATGACATCAAAGCAGTATTTATTATAGTCCTCAACGTCTCATCTTTCAAAATACATTTAGTCCTCTGAAGCGTAGAGCCTGTGGTCTGAAGTCATGTATAGCATGTTACTGTACAGCCACTGCGTACCAATTTAGGCGTTTATCAGTGCCATTTTCAACCTGTATACTTTAAAGGGCTACATACAAATTGTGCAACAATATTGCATTTTTAAAAGCCTGTTATATTAAATGAAGTGCCCTTTAATATAGACCACATGTAAAATTCAATAAATCAGATTTTTTTATATGAATAAAGACTTGCAAAAGTGCTAAAATTCTGCATTTTGGCATGTCCCTCTGTGCACCCTCTGTGACTTCTAGGACTATTTTAACCCACTTAACCCCAGAATTCCCCCAAGTTTTCAGGATCATTGTAAAGCCCTAGTTATTCTGTTGCTTTGACAAAGTCATTTCGGGAGATTGTGATTTATTTAATGTGATTAGTGATTCATTTTAAAGGGGCAATCAGCAGATGCAACATCCATTGATTCTTGAAGAATATAACCTATAAATGCCTCATGAGCTTAGTTCAACTGTCGTACCGCATCAGAACCCAAAATATAAGCTTGGTTTACTCCGATGTTTGGAAACAAAGTAAATGTAAACAAATACTGTATAGCCTCAAAATATTGTTAAAACTATCATTTTTTATGTCATGGATGGTCAGTCCTTGCTTCCATAGCTCTGTATTTGAATTTGAAAGGGATTACATTTCTCCAGCCCCATCCCTCAGCTTTTTACTAAAACAAGAGTTGGGAGTACG
>NW_028163573.1:82500-103640 GCF_964263955.1 Coregonus lavaretus
AGCTGAGTAATGGGCTATTGTCCAGACAAAGATTTTTAGTGTAGCAATATTAAGTTGTATGAAATTAAATCAGATGTGAAAAATAGGCTATGCCTCAGCCCAATAGGGAATGTCCTCTTGGTGTAACGGTCAAGCTGTTGCTTTCTCCCGCGGTAGACCTGGTTCATATCCCGTCGGTTACATTAAGCAGTCTATTCTCTGAAAATAGTCCAGACAGCATATACCCAACAGTGAGGTCAGTGGGATTGGAGAGAGTCCCCTCTCCCTCTCTCTGTCTCCTCCCGAGTATCATTTCTTACTCGGCAGGATCCGTCCACGTTATCGGAGGGCTCCTGGCAAGCGGGGAGTCGCCGACCCGCGTTCAATGTGCCGGTCCGCTTAGCGAGTGCGTCCCGCACGCCCCCATGTCTTCTTTTTTTTTCATTTTCATATTTTTGAAAAAATAATTTTTCATATTTTTTTTTCTGCTTCAAAGTATATTAAGTCAGCTTCTCCAACATTCCGTTTTTTTCTCTGCTTCAAAGTAGATTAAGTGAAGCTTCACCTCCATTCAGGCAGTTATCACACCCCCCCACCCGGATTCGACCCCACTGGTCATTTAAAGACGTGTTTGGCTATGGGCACGTGGTAAGTTATGCGTTCACCTGGTAGTCGTCTTTTTTTTCATTTTCATATGTATGAAAAAAAATATATATATATTTTTTTGGTAGTCATTTAGCAGACACTCTTATCCAGAGCGACTTACAGTTAGTGATGCATATTTTCTTCATATTTTTTATTTATTTTTATATATTTTTTTCTAGCTTTATAAAAAAACAAACAGAGGAGTGAGAGTGAGAGAGAGAGAGAGAGAGAGTTGAGAGGAGAGAGAAATAGTGAAAACAGTCGAGTGAGGCAGAGAGAGAGTTGTGAGGATAGAGAAAGAGAGAGTGAAAACAGTGGAGTGAGACAGAACGAGAGAGAAAGTGAATTGTGAGAAGAGAGAGAGTGAAAACAGTGGAGTGAGTCAGAGCGAAAGAGAGAGAGAGCTGTGAAGAGAGAGAAAGAGTGAAAACAGTGGAGTAAGAGAGAGAGAGAGAGAGAGAGAGAGAGAAAGAGAGAGAGAACTGTCCACAATGTTAATAGGAACAAAGATTTGTGTTCCTAGGTTAGGGCCCTTAATATGGAATACATTAAATAGAGTGGTTAGAATATATAAAGGGTAACAGTTTCTATGAAGTACATCCAGTCGTCTGAAAAAGTTTGGGCACCCCTCTGAGGCTGCATAATAATTTACTCTGTCGTCACAGAAAATGATCACAGTGGCATGCCATTCATTTTCTAATAAAAGCTGAGTAATGGGCTATTGTCCAGACAAAGATTTTTAGTGTAGCAATATTAAGTTGTATGAAATTAAATCAGATGTGAAAAATAGGCTATGCCTCAGCCCAATAGGGAATGTCCTCTTGGTGTAACGGTCAAGCTGTTGCTTTCTCCCGCGGTAGACCTGGTTCATATCCCGTCGGTTACATTAAGCAGTCTATTCTCTGAAAATAGTCCAGACAGCATGTACCCAACAGTGAGGTCAGTGGGATTGGAGAGAGTCCCCTCTCCCTCTCTCTGTCTCCTCCCGAGTATCATTTCTTACTCGGCAGGATCCGTCCACGTTTTCGGAGGGCTCCTGGCAAGCGGGGAGTCGCCGACCCGCGTTCAATGTGCCGGTCCGCTTAGCGAGTGCGTCCCGCACGCCCCCATGTCTTCTTTTTTTTCATTTTCATATTCATTTTCATATTTTCATATTCGACCCCACTGGTCATTTAAAGACGTGTTTGGCTACGTGCACGTGGTAAGTTATGCGTTCACCTGGTAGTCGTCTTTTTTTTCATTTTCATATTTATGAAAAAATATATTTTTTATTTTTTTGGTAGTCATTTAGCAGACACTCTTATCCAGAGCGACTTACAGTTAGTGATGCATATTTTCTTCATATTTTTTATTTTTTTTTATATATATTTTTTTCTAGCTTTATAAAAAAACAAACGGATAAAAACCTGGTTTTCCTATTTGAAAAAAGTTGAAAGGCAACGTGGATCTACTGTGGTGTAGTTCTTCCCAGCATTGCAACCAAATCAGATTTGTATTACATATTGCCTGGAGTGATTTAAAAAGGAAAGAAAGCTCTAATTTTTACCCAAATGGTCTCAAATTATAGGCCTGATCACCCTGGACCAATGCCTGTTGGTAATTTCAGTAGAACCAAGCAACTCAAGTAGCTATTCAACCTCAAAACTACCTGGTTTTGCTATACATTCAAAACAGCAGTATAATGTGAAAGTTTTTTATGGGCATTTAAAAATGACAGAAAATCTTTTCCAAAATGGTCTCAAATGAGCTGTACTCTCAGGCCCATGGGAGAAAGGGTTTTACTAGGCAGGGAGTGTAGAACAAGATGCATGGAGCTCCAGAGGTCACAAGGTCAATGTGGGCCTGCATGGATGTCAGCAGGGCATGAGGGAGAAGGCCCAAGTGAATAGGTGTGTCTGTGTGAGTGTGTGTGTGAGTGAGGTATGTTGTTAAGCTATGGAATTAATTGTACAGCATTGGATTGGTGTTGGCATGGGGTAGAGGGAGTTTACATATACCAGTCATTTCCTTTTAAATCCATGAAGGGAAGTGGACAAGTTCACACTTAGAAAGGAGATAATAGTTCCACACCTCATGTGTCCTGATAACTACAGGAATGGAACCATATTGAGGTTGGCTGCTTTCTATACGGTTTGATGGGAGAGAGAGAGAGAGAGAGAGAGAGACAGAGACAGAGACAGAGACAGAGACAGAGACAGAGACAGAGACAGAGAGAGAGAGAGAGAGAGAGAGAGAGAGAGAGAGAGAGAGAGAGAGAGAGAGAGAGAGAGAGAGAGAGAGAGAGGCAGAGACAGAGACAGAGACAGAGAGAGAGAGAGAGAGAGAGAGACAGAGAGAGACAGAGACAGAGACAGAGAGAGAGAGAGAGAGAGACAGAGACAGAGACAGAGAGAGAGAGAGAGAGAGACAGAGAGAGAGAGAGAGAGAGAGAGAGAGAGGCAGAGAGAGAGACAGAGACAGAGACAGAGACAGAGACAAAGAGAGAGAGAGAGAGAGAGAGAGAGAGAGAGAGAGAGAGAGAGAGAGAGAGAGAGAGAGAGAGAGAGAGAGAGAGAGAGAGAGAGAGAGAGAGAGAGAGAGAGAGAGAGGACATCAGGTAAAGTTCTGGAGATGAGGGAATATGTGTGCAGAAAGAAACCCTCCAGTATGGTTAACCCCAGTTAGGCCCAGTATGGACTATCAATACAAGTGACCATTTAGAATGTGACCCAGTTCAATGGGTCTTAACAGAACTGGGGGATGTCAGCCATGAAGTTGTCTAAACACAACTGGAATATAATTTGTTTGTGATTCATTGTTAATGGATTTTCCATTAGGAACACAGGGGGAAAACCTAACACAACAACACACATAACACACAACCAATAAAAACAAAGGGGGAGGAAACCACTAAAGTCATTACCATATTGTCATTTTCTAACGACAGGGAGAAAACATGTTAAATCTAGAAGACTACTTTAGATCTGGTCAGAAGAAGCCTAGTGCACTACGTAGGGAACAGGGAGAGATTTGGGACAGAGACAGTAACTCCTGTATGGAAATCTTCATTCTAATGACAGTGAGCAAATCTCCACCCTATTCCCTATGTAGTGCACTACTTTAGATCTGATCAGAAGTAGCCTAGTGCACTACGTAGGGAACAGGGTGTCATTTGGGCCAGAGTCAGTAACTCCCCTGGGTATGAATTGTCTCTCTATCTTATCTGTCTATGCTTGGTTGACCTAGCAACTGGGTCTGTTTTAATGTCCAGACAGCATGTACCCAACAGTGAGGTCAGTGGGATTGGAGAGAGTCCCCTCTCCCTCTCTCTGTCTCCTCCCGAGTATAATTTCTTACTCGGCAGGATCCGTCCACGTTATCGGAGGGCTCCTGGCAAGCGGGGAGTCGCCGACCCGCGTTCAATGTGCCGGTCCGCTTAGCGAGTGCGTCCCGCACGCCCCCATGTCTTCTTTTTTTTCATTTTCATATTTTTGAAAAAATAATTTTTCATATTTTTTTTTCTGCTTCAAAGTAGATTAAGTGAAGCTTCACCTCCATTCAGGCAGTTATCACACCCCCCCACCCGGATTCGACCCCACTGGTCATTTAAAGACGTGTTTGGCTACGGGCACGTGGTAAGTTATGCGTTCACCTGGTAGTCGTCTTTTTTTTCATTTTCATATTTATGAAAAAAAATATTTTTTATTTTTTTGGTAGTCATTTAGCAGACACTCTTATCCAGAGCGACTTACAGTTAATGATGCATATTTTCTTCATATATATATATATTTTTTAATATATATTTTTTTCTAGCTTTATAAAAAAACAAACGGATAAAAACCTGGTTTTCCTATTTGAAAAAAGTTGAAAGGCAACGTGGATCTACTGTGGTGTAGTTCTTCCCAGCATTGCAACCAAATCAGATTTGTATTACATATTGCCTGGAGTGATTTAAAAAGGAAAGAAAGCTCTAATCTTTACCCAAATGGTCTCAAATTATAGGCCTGATCACCCTGGACCAATGCCTGTTGGTAATTTCAGTAGAACCAAGCAACTCAAGTAGCTATTCAACCTCAAAACTACCTGGTTTTGCTATACATTCAAAACAGCAGTATAATGTGAAATTTTTTTATGGGCATTTAAAAATGACAGAAAATCTTTTCCAAAATGGTCTCAAATGAGCTGTACTCTCAGGCCCATGGGAGAAAGGGTTTTACTAGGCAGGGAGTGTAGAACAAGATGCATGGAGCTCCAGAGGTCACAAGGTCAATGTGGGCCTGCATGGATGTCAGCAGGGCATGAGGGAGAAGGCCCAAGTGAATAGGTGTGTCTGTGTGAGTGTGTGTGTGTGAGTGAGTTACGTTTGCAATCGCAACAAATAATCTGCTCAGACCCCAACCAAGGAGCATCAAAAGTCGTGCTATAAATTCTCAGACAACACAAAAATTCATTGATGCCCTTCCAGACTCCTTCTGCCTACCCAAGGACGTCAGAGGACAAAAATCAGTTAACCACTTAACTGAGGAACTCAATTTAACCTTGCGCAATACCCTAGATGCAGTTGCACCCCTAAAAACGAAAAACATTTGTCATAAGAAACTAGCTCCCTGGTATACAGAAAATACCCGAGCTTTGAAGCAAGCTTCCAGGAAATTGGAACGGAAATGGCGCCACACCAAACTGGAAGTCTTCCGACTAGCTTGGAAAGACAGTACCGTGCAGTACCGAAGAGCCCTCACTGCTGCTCGATCATCCTACTTTTCCAACTTAATCGAGGAAAATAAGAACAATCCAAAATTTCTTTTTGATACTGTTGCAAAGCTAACTAAAAAGCAGCATTCCCCAAGAGAGGATGGCTTTCACTTCAGCAGTGATAAATTCATGAACTTCTTTGAGGAAAAGATCATGACCATTAGAAAGCAAATTACGGACTCCTCTTTGAATCTGCGTATTCCTCCAGGGCTTAGCTGTCCTGGATCTGCACAGCTCTGCGAGGGCCTGGGATCGGGAGAGACACTTAAGTGTTTTAGTACTATATCTCTTGACACAATGATGAAAATAATCATGGCCTCTAAACCTTCAAGCTGCATACTGGATCCTATTCCTACTAAACTGCTGAAGGAGCTGCTTCCTGTGCTTGGCCCTCCTATGTTGAACATAATAAACAGCTCTCTATCCACCGGATGTGTACCAAACTCACTAAAAGTGGCAGTGATAAAGCCTCTCTTGAAAAAGCCAAACCTTGACCCGGAAAATATAAAAAACTATCGGCCTATATCGAATCTTCCATTCCTCTCAAAAATTTTAGAAAAAGCTGTTGCGCAGCAACTCACTGCCTTTCTGAAGACAAACAATGTATACGAAATGCTTCAGTCTGGTTTTAGACCCCATCATAGCACTGAGACTGCACTTGTGAAGGTGGTAAATGACCTTTTAATGGCATCAGACCGAGGCTCTGCATCTGTCCTCGTGCTACTAGACCTTAGTGCTGCCTTTGACACCATCGATCACCACATTCTTTTGGAGAGACTGGAAACCCAAATTGGTCTACACGGACAAGTTCTGGCCTGGTTTAGATCCTACCTGTCGGAAAGATATCAGTTTGTCTCTGTGAATGGTCTGTCCTCCGACAAATCAACTGTACATTTCGGTGTTCCTCAAGGTTCCGTTTTAGGACCACTATTGTTTTCACTATATATTTTACCTCTTGGGGATGTTATTCGAAAACATAATGTTAACTTTCACTGCTATGCGGATGACACACAGCTGTACATTTCAATGAAGCATGGTGAAGCCCCAAAATTGCCCTCGCTAGAAGCCTGTGTTTCAGACATAAGAAAGTGGATGGCAAAAAACTTTTTACTTTTAAACTCGGACAAAACAGAGATGCTTGTTCTAGGTCCCAAGAAACAAAGAGATCTTCTGTTAAATCTGACAATTCATCTTGATGGTTGTAAAGTCGTCTCAAATAAAACTGTGAAGGACCTAGGCGTTACTCTTGACCCTGATCTCTCTTTTGACGAACATATCAAGACTGTTTCAAGGACAGCTTTTTTCCATCTACGTAACATTGCAAAAATCAGAAATTTTCTGTCCAAAAATGATGCAGAAAAATTAATCCATGCATTTGTTACTTCTAGGTTAGACTACTGCAATGCTCTATTTTCCGGCTACCCGGATAAAGCACTAAATAAACTTCAGTTAGTGCTAAATACGGCTGCTAGAATCCTGACTAGAACCAAGAAATTTGATCATATTACTCCAGTGCTAGCTTCCCTACACTGGCTTCCTGTTAAGGCAAGGGCTGATTTCAAGGTTTTACTGTTAACCTATAAAGCGTTACATGGGCTTGCTCCTACCTATCTTTCCGAGTTGGTCCTGCCGTACATACCAATACGTACGCTACGGTCACAAGACGCAGGCCTCCTAATTGTCCCTAGAATTTCTAAGCAAACAGCGGGAGGCAGGGCTTTCTCCTATAGATCTCCATTTTTATGGAACAGTCTGCCTACCCATGTGAGAGACGCAGACTCAGTCTCAACCTTTAAGTCTTTACTGAAGACTTATCTCTTCAGTAGGTCATATGATTGAGTGTAGTCTGGCCCAGGAGTGTGAAGGTGAACGGAAAGGCTGGAGCAACGAACAGCCCTTGCTGTCTCTGCCAGGCCGGTTCCCCTCTCCACTGGGGTTCTCTGCCTCTAACCCTGTTGCAGGGGCTGAGTCACTGGCTTGCTGGTGCTCTTTCATGCCGTCCCTGGGAGGGGTGCGTCACTTGAGTGGGTTGAGTTACTGACGTGATCTTCCTGTCTGGGTTGGCGCCCCCCCCTTGGTTTGTGCAGTGGTGGAGACCTCTGTGGGCTATACTCGGCCTTGTCTCAGGATTGTAAGTTGGTGGTTGGGGATATCCCTCTAGTGATGCGGGGGCTGTGCTTTGGCGGAGTGGGTGGGGTTATATCCTTCCTGTTTGGCCCTGTCCGGGGGTTTCTTCGGATGGGGCCACAGTGTCTCCGGACCGCTCCTGTCTCAGCCTCCAGTATTTATGCTGCAGTAGTTTATGTGTCGGGGGGCTGGGGTTAGTTGGTTATACCTGGAGTACTTCTCCTGTCTTATCCAGTGTCCTGTGTGAATTTAAGTATGCTCTCTCTAATTCTCTCGTTCTCTCTTTCTCTCTGAGAACCTGAGCCCTAGGACCATACGTCAGGACTACCGGGCATGATGACACCTTGCTGTCCCCAGTCCGCCTGGCCTTGCTGCTATTCCAGTTTCAACTGTTCTGCCTGCGGCTACGAAACCCCTACCTGTCCCAGACCTGCTGTTTTCAACTCTTAATGATCGGCTATGAAAAGCCAACTGAGAGACCTGAGCCCTAGGACCATACGTCGGGACTACCGGCCGTGGTGACTCCTTGCTGTCCCCAGTCCGCCTGGCCTTGCTGCTATTCCAGTTTAAACTGTTCTGCCTGCGGTTATGGAACCCCTACCTGTCCCAGACCTGCTGTTTTCAAACTCTTAATGATCGGCTATGAAAAGCCAACTGAGATTTATTCCTGATTATTATTTGACCATGCTTGTCACTTATGAACATTTTTGAACATCTTGGCATGGTTCTGTTATAATCTCCACCCGGCACAGCCAGAAGAGGACTGGCCACCCCTCATAGCCTGGTTCCTCTCTAGGTTTCTTCCTAGGTTTTCGCCTTTCTAGGGAGTTTTTCCTAGCCACCGTGCTTCTACACCTGCATTACTAGCTGTTTGGGGTTTTAGGCTGGGTTTCTGTACAGCACTTCGAGATATTAGCTGATGTAAGAAGGGCTATATAAAATAAAATTGATTGATTGATTGAGTGATGTATGTTGTTAAGCTATGGAATTAATTGTACAGCATTGGATTTGTGTTGGCATGGGGTAGAGGGAGTTTACATATACCAGTCATTTCCTTTTAAATCCATGAAGGGAAGTGGACAAGTTCACACTTAGAAAGGAGATAATAGTTCCAATTGAGAAAACATATCAATGGTTCTGAATGCCAACCAATACACATCAGAAACATACATCATGATTAATGTGATAGAACCTGCTCTTACCATGAGAAACAGATTCCCCAATCTTCTCCTCCTCTTCTTCATCTTTAATGTTGACATTCAGCTCCAATGTAGGGAATGTCCTCTTGGTGTAACGGTCAAGCTGTTGCTTTCTCCCGCGGTAGACCTGGTTCATATCCCGTCGGTTACATTAAGCAGTCTATTCTCTGAAAATAGTCCAGACAGCATGTACCCAACAGTGAGGTCAGTGGGATTGGAGAGAGTCCCCTCTCCCTCTCTCTGTCTCTCTCTCTGTCTCTCTCTCTCTGACTGGAGTAGAGAAGTGAAATGGTGTGTCTCCTTTGGTCAACAATACTCACCTTGAGACACTCCATAGCCTGTTGGAGCTCCTTCAGCTCCTTCTCTCTCTCCTGGAATCTCTGCTGGACTTTCTGCTGACTCATCCCCAGCTGCATCTGTGGAGAATCACTCTTCAATGAGCTATCAAGCTTTATTTGTCCAGTAGATCAATAGTATAGTAATGTGACATAGGGCCCATAGAGAGGAAAGTCTAAAATCTTGAGGAAGTCCCTTTACCATATGACATTTTCTATGTTGCTATGTTAATGATTATAGTGTTTATGGTAGGTGTACATGTATCAAGGAGTTGAGGGTCACCTGGTATACTCGGCAGCTGGGTAAACACCTCCCGAGTATCATTTCTTACTCGGCAGGATCCGTCCACGTTTTCGGAGGGCTCCTGGCAAGCGGGGAGTCGCCGACCCGCGTTCAATGTGCCGGTCCGCTTAGCGAGTGCGTCCCGCACGCCCCCATGTCTTCTTTTTTTTCATTTTCATATTTTTGAAAAAATTATTTTTCATATTTTTTTTTCTGCTTCAAAGTAGATTAAGTGAAGCTTCACCTCCATTCAGGCAGTTATCACACCCCCCCACCCGGATTCGACCCCACTGGTCATTTAAAGACGTGTTTGGCTACGGGCACGTGGTAAGTTATGCGTTCACCTGGTAGTCATCTTTTTTTTCATTTTCATATTTATGAAAAAATATATATATATATTTTTTTGGTAGTCATTTAGCAGACACTCTTATCCAGAGCGACTTACAGTTAGTGATGCATATTTTCTTCATATTTTTTATATTTTTTATATATTTTTTCTAGCTTTATAAAAAAACAAACGGATAAAAACCTGGTTTTCTAATATGTACGGGTTCATGAGGGTTGCCTAATCACACATGTGACATTTTGGAAGGATGTGACCTTTTTAACCCTTCGAAACAGCACCTATGACCACAATGTAAGGCACTTCCGGTTGTCACAGGAAGCTGTAATTAAACACATATCCTCATTGGGACAAGCTCTTACAGAATCCTGAGTTTCAGGTCATTCCGTGAAAAACTAAACTTTTTACAGAGGGTTGAATGTAGCGTTTTCACTATCTGCTGGTGGATACATCTAAACCATGTTTAGGGTCAATCTTCCCACTTCCGGTTGCTCCAGGAAGCTTAAACTCAACACAGGTAATCCTTATAGTGGCCTGATGGGTTGACAAAGAAGACAGTTTGATATGGCAATATAAACCCACATAGGCATCAAGTTGAAGTTAGGGCAGCAGGCAATGTATTTCTATATCCCCTGTGGAGGCTGGCCACTCTCTCCCCCCTTTCTCCTAGCCTGCTGCACCTCATATGACATTTTGGAAGGATTTAACCTATTTGAAAAAAGTTGAAAGGCAACGTGGATCTACTGTGGTGTAGTTCTTCCCAGCATTGCAACCAAATCAGATTTGGTATTACATATTGCCTGGAGTGATTTAAAAAGGAAAGAAAGCTCTAATCTTTACCCAAATGGTCTCAAATTATAGGCCTGATCACCCTGGACCAATGCCTGTTGGTAATTTCAGTAGAACCAAGCAACTCAAGTAGCTATTCAACCTCAAAACTACCTGGTTTTGCTATACATTCAAAACAGCAGTATAATGTGAAATTTTTTGTGGGCATTTAAAAATGACAGAAAATCTTTTCCAAAATGGTCTCAAATGAGCTGTACTCTCAGGCCCATGGGAGAAAGGGTTGTACTAGGCAGGGAGTGTAGAACAAGATGCATGGAGCTCCAGAGTAGTGGAATGGGGTAATGGGTATTTAATATGTAGGGTTAGTTGGAAGGGTGTTTTTTTAAATTATTATAGTTTCCCCTTTTCCCATTTTGTATCACATAGTAAACTGGATTTATATTATAGTCCAGTAGGGGCGGTAATGCAACATATTGGATACCAACCGCCGTTAAACTCCAAAGAAGAAGAAATGTTATGTTACGCTATGTACAGTGTTGTAACGATGACTCTGTCTCTCTCATTCCATCACTTTTGCGGTAGTTGGTTTTGTGGGTCTCTGGTTATGAATGGGGTGCTGACAGATAATCAATGATGGATATTTATAGAGCTCTGATCAGGACGACAATTGATTATGAGTGTATATTTTATGGAACAGCGGCAAAGACAGAATCCAGTATAAAGCTTTAAGGATATGTATTGGTGCATTTAAATCAACATCTGTATGTGCCTTACTGGTGGAGGCAGGTGAGATGCCTTTGTATGTACGGCGTAAAAAATGGTCATTATCTTATTGGGTTGAAAGGCTGTGAGGTTGAGCATCCCACTGCTACTGTTCTAGATGACTGTTGGGAATATACTAGTAGACAAGGCAGTGGTTTTGGTTGGACAGTTGGAAAGCTTGCTGATGAGAGTGGTTTGAGGGAGTTGGAGGTTGGCCCTTCTGTGGTGATAGGGGATGTTCCTCCATGGTTACTCCCAGACCCTGTTGTTGATCTAACCTTGGTAGAGAAAAGGAAAGATTGGTCAGAAGTCAGTGATATAGTGAAACTGGTTGACAATTACATTGGTAGAGGTTTTTATGCATTTTTAATGCTTTTCACAGACGGATCCAAGGACCCAGATAGTGGGCTCACAGGAGCAGGCGTTTACGTTCCTGAATTTGATGTGCAGATATGTAGAAGACTAACAGATGAACTGTCAGTATACTCAGTTGAACTGTTGGCGATAATAGTTGCCCTCCAGTGGTTGGAGGACGTACAACCTGTTAGAATTATTGTATGGTCAGATTCTCTGTCTGTATTGAATAGTTTATCATCTGGTAAATCTTATAGGAGTGACCTGCTATTGGAGGTATTAATGTTATTATGGAGAATTGAGAGAATGGGTTTAGTAGTGAGATTCTGCTGGGTCCCAGCACATTCTGGTGTGGAAGGGAATGAAATTGTAGACCAGTTAGCTAAAAGAGCTTTGAAACGAGATATAATTGATATTAATGTTCCACTGGGTAGAGGTGAGGCCAAATGTAAGATCAGAGCCATTTTGATAGATGTGTGGCAGAAGAGATGGTACTCTGAGCACAAGGGCCGGCATTTATATGAATAGTTGACAGTTTTACAGAAAGGTCGATGGACCAAGATTCAAAAGTCAGATTAGGAAGGAAGAGGTGGTGTTTACTCGTTGGCGCTTAGGACATTGTACATTGATCTCGTCATTACATCTGGTTGGCAAGCATGGGAATGGTTTGTGTCTGGAAGGTAAGGTCGATGAAACGGTGGAGCATGTGTTGTTATATTGTTGTAAGTATGTTGAAGAGAGGGAAAGATGTGTAGGGTCATTGAGGTTGGGGGGGGGGGGGGGGTTGGGGGGGTTTGGAAGGGATTTGGGGGACGGGGGAGGGTCTATTAGAAGTTAGTAGGGCTCTTCTTTATTTTCTCAGAAGTACTGAGTTAGGTAGGAGGATTTAGAAATGTTGGAAACCGTGATTGACCCCACACTCCAGCACAGTAGGTGGCGGCATGCACCTTTAACGTTGGTTTGTGGACCGCCATTATATCATAGAAGAAGAAGTTGTTGCTGTGAGAGATTTGTGGTTCGTGAGGATGGCTACTATTCTTTTTTCTTTTGGTTCTTGCATATTTTCTGAATTTATTTTCTCATGGTGGAGGGTTTGTTTATTGGTTTCCACTGTTTATCGTTTAGAGTTGAGGGGGGAGTAGGGGTAGTTTGTTAGGGCGGCGTGATGGCCTCAACCGAGTGGAGAAGAAATGCTGTCGCTTCGGGTGCGTTCCGGAGAAAGGTGTGGAGGAAGTTTTGGTCATGGTCGGCGAACAGGTTGGAGCGGAACATCTGCACTCTGCATCCAGAATGAACAAGGCGGTGGTTGTGTTAATGAAAAAGGTTTGTCTTGTTGTGAGGGGGATTTTTGTGAGGGGTGTGTTGGTGCAGATGTCGCCTCTTTCGATAAGAGTTGTGGTGGCTAATCTGCCTCCGTTTATTGCTTCCGAACAGACCGCAAGCAGTTGGTTAGTTTTGGTAAATTTGCAAGTGGTTTTCGTGTGCTCTCGGCTGTGTGCCAAGCGGAATCCGTTAAACATGTCTCTTTTCGTAGACAAGTGTTTGTTTCTTGACAAACTTCAAGGTTACACAGGGGAGGGGTGGAACACAGGGTTTGCTAGCACAGATAGTTTTGGGTGTTTCTAGTGTGGGGATCATCAGTTATAGGCTACAAGCAGCAATATGATTGATAGGTAGGACAGGTATTGAACCCAAATAATCCCTACTCAGATGCGCTAACCTCAACCCTAGTAAACATGCATTATAAAAACCTTCTATATAAAATTATCTCATATTGGGAGTAAATAGCCTCTGAATAGAAAAGAAAAAACACTGCATCTTCCAGCCCACCAATAAATTACATAATGCAACCGTCGCGGTTAGCATATTTACCTCAACATGCCCCTCGCTTGCGTGAGAAGGCAGAGTGCTCGATGCTGGTTGATGAATTTGACAATTAATGTACAAGGAAAATACGTTTTTGTTGACCAGAGGTGACTGAATTAATGTTTAGGCTTATTGATAATCATTATAGTAATGAAGTATAATTTCAAAACATGACCATAAAAACAGGTAATAATAAACATGAATCATCATTATATTACTTCATAGTAATGTGTTTTCAGTCCTTCCTCTTGCGTTAGCAGTGTGGAAAGGGACAGTAAAAAGCTCAGGCAGGAGTTTTCCTGTGAGGTGGAGTGGTGGTGTATCCAGGGAGAGAACTAAACTAATCTTCTGAAATGTCATTCATGGTCTTATGCTGCCATCTATTGGAATTATTAAGCAACTGCAGTAGTACTGAATAAAGTGTTTTTCCTTACTAATCCGTACTAAAGTAGTGATTACTCAGAATTGCAAATAAATGGCAGGGGTACCAGGAGGGAGAGAGTACATGTTTTACATTTTAGTCATTTAGCTGATGCTCTTATCCAGAGCGACTTACAGTTAGTGAGTGCATACGTTTTCATACTTTCCCCCCATGGGAAACGAACCCACAACCCTGGCGTTGCAAGCGCCATGCTCTACCAACTGAGCTACACGGTAGTAGTGCATGGCCAAGTGGTGGTGCGCAGGCCGTGGAGAAAGTGGTGGTGGGGAGGGTTGCAGCTGGGCTACATGAGCTGAGGCAGGTTTCTGTAGTAACAGAGACTCCGGTGGACGAAGGCTTAGTGGGCTCATCCCAGGAAATATTGCCTGTCATTGGGGAAGAGGCTCTGATCAGGGGGGAAGTGCAGGGGGGCAGAGACTGGGGAGGAGGAGGATGGTACCCTGCCAATGGAGGAGGAGGAAGAGGGGGGAGGTGAGTCTGCGGGAGCGGAGGACAAGGCGTCTCGTTTTCAGACGGCTCATTGGATCCAGAGGGATGTCAGGCTGAGGGCCCAGTATATACGGTGAGAGAACTTTCTAGGTTCCTGATGGAGACTAAAGGGGAAAAAGAAGGTTCTGCTGGAGTCTTATTTTATTGATCCTGGAAGGTTTGTAAGGTCAGTACAACACGTGATGAAGAATGAGGGGTTTAGTGTCCTCTCACCCAGGAAGCGGTATAGGCTGAGAAAATGGGTCATGGGTACTTAAGGGCATGTCTTCAGAATCTGCTTAAATTGATGTTTTTTTCTGGCATGGCGGCTTTATGGGCTTCTCTACTGGTTTCTGATTGTGGTGATTTCCCTCCCACCTCTTATGGAGATTTCACGGTTAGACTTCCTTAACATGAACGGCGGCAAAGACTGGGGGAATATGTCAATCAAAAACATTTAAATGCCATGGCAGAAATCTTAGTGCAGGGGTAGCAAAAGAGGTGTGTAAGGGTAGGTTGTTAGTGGTTAGAGCAAAAATCAGTGACCTTGTCTTTGCTTTCCAAAATGTGTCTGCACCTAGTACAGGACTCAGTTCTCTGTTTCAACAGGGCCCAGGCAGGTGTCCTATTGGAAATTCCATGTAATGCTCTTCCAAGATGTCACCCATCAGGCTCCCTCATCTCCCCACAACAGAAGTTACCCACCCATCAGACTCCCTCATCTCCCCACAACAGAAGTTACCCGCCCATCAGACAAACGTAAAACAAGGGATTTTCTTGGTTTCCCCACCCCTCTGGTGAAACAGAGAATTGAGCCCTGTACTATAATATAATATAATGTGCCATTTTGCAGACGCTTTTATCCAAAGCGACTTACAGTCATGTGTGCATATATATATATATATTTTTTTTGTGTATGGGTGGTCCCGGGGATCGAACCCACTACCCTGGCGTTACAAGCGCCGTGCTCTACCAGCTGAGCTACAGAGGACCACGTAATGTCGCGGTCGTATGCTGGGGCTTCATGTATGGTCAAGGTGTGTGGAGGGCTCAGTAGGCCAGTCTGGGTAGGGAGGGGCATTCACCAGGGATGCCCTCTGTCAGGGCAGCTGTACACTCTTGTTATTGAGCCCTTTCTGGGCCTGCTATGCAGGAGGCTACAGGGAGTGTGGGAGCCAGGCATAGGGTTGGGGACAGGCATAGCAGTGTCAGCATACGCTGATGACGTCTGTGTTGTTTAGGGATGAGCAGAACCTACAGGCCCTGGAGAATAGTTTGAGGGTGTACGAGGGGGCGTCTTCTGCTTAGGGAAACTGGGGCAAGAGTGAGGCTCTGTTATGTGGGGCATGGAGGGACAGGGCACCTCCGCAGCTTCCAGGGGGGTTGCAGTGGGGCTGTGAGTGGCTCAAGATGCTTGGGGTGTATCTGGGCTCGGAGGGTTGGGATAGGAAGAACTGGGAAGGAGTGTCACAAGCGGTGGTGTCGAGGCTGACGAAGTGGAGGTGGCTCATCTCCCAAGTGGCATACAGAGGGGCGGTGCTGATCATCAACAACTTGGTGGCATCCTCTCTATGGCTTAAATTGGCCATTCTCAACGCCCCCGGTGGTCTGCTTGTGGACCTGCAGCGCAAGTTAGTGAATTTTTTCTGGTCAGGGTGGCAGCGTTCTGACTCAGCAGCACAGAGGCTACTGTACCGTACGGAGGTGGGCTGGAGGGAACCAGCATGTGCTCTGTTGAGGAGGGCTGGTGGTTTGGGGCTGGATCAGCAGCTCTTCATCATGCGGCAGGAGAGACTCAATACAGCAGGGGTCTCTGATTTCTATGCTGCAGTACTGAGGGCTGGAGCAGCCTGAGGAGGGGCCACCACCGTTTCCACCACTGCAAGGGACAGCAGAGACTGGGGACTGGCAGGAGAGTCCGGAGGACTTACTGACTTTTAACACTCTGAGCTTAGTGGGAGTGAAGGGGCATCAGTGGCAGGGGGTTGTGGGGGCTGAGAGCATGGCAGGGTATAGGTGGAGGGGCTCTATAAGCTCCCAGTGCTGGAAAGGTCAGGGGTCGTCCAGTGGAGGGTATTACATGGAGCCCTGGACACCAATAGCTGGTTGGCTCGGGTTGACCTGGGAGTTGGGGAGGGGTGTCCGTTTTCTGCAATGACAGACTGTTCATCATGTTTTTTCTGTGTTGCCAGGGTAATGCCATTACTGTTGACGCCTTAGGGTTGAGTTTGAGTTGTACAAAATGATCAACAGTGTGGAGATGTTTCAGGAGGTATGGGGGCTCAGGGGGGCTGTCTGTACGGCTGGAGAGGAGGGGTTGGATGGACGGTTGGAATGTGGTGCTGGATGGTGTATTGTACTGTGGTGTTGGGTACTGGATAATGTGATTGTGTGGAGGTTGTGGTGGCACGCAATGTGCTTTTAGGGGTGGGGGTGTTAGTGTATAAGGATGGCTCATTAAAGTAAGACAAGTCTCTCTCTCTCTCTCTCTCTTAACAGCGCTCTGCACAGGCAGCAGTGAAGGACAGTGATAAGATCTTTACTGAGCTGATCCGCTCCATTGAGAGAAGGCGCTCTGAGGTGAAGGAGCTGATCAGAGCCCAAGAGAAGGCTCAAGTGAGTCAAGCTGAAGGACTCCTGGAGCAACTGGAGCAGGAGATAGCTGAGCTGAGGAAGAGAAGCACTGAGCTGGAGCAGCTCTCACACACAGAGGATCACATCCATTTCCTCCAGGTAACTCAACTGCCTTGATACATGTGATATGAAACTAAAACTCAATGTGAAACTCTCAATCATTTGGTTCTGTTCTCTCTCTCTCTCTCTCTCTCCCCCCAGAGTTATCAGTCTCTCTCCGGTACCAGTGTATCTTCAGACTTACCCAGCATCGTTGTCCGTCCTCTTCAGTACTTTGGAGATGTGAGTAAGACTGTGTCTGAACTGAGAGAGAAACTAGAAGACGTCCTTAAAGGAGAATGGACCAAGATCTCCACTACAGGTGTGTTGAAAATAATAAGAACATCAACTTTAGACCATTGAAAGTTCCCTACTAGTCATATACATGTGGAATATGGTATGATGATAACATTCCCTCTCTCTGTGAATGTGTTTGTGTGTCTGTAGTGAATATAGTGGATGTTGTACTGCCTCCAGAGCCCAAGACCAGAGAACAGTTCTTACAATGTGAGTCTCTTTATTCTGAAGTAACTAACAGTCTCTTTTTACTGACACTCCTAACAATCCCTCTAGAAATATATAGCAATAGTAGATCTAATCAAAGACTGGGTATCTATCTGACTCCTCATATTTCTCTGATTTGATCTCTGCTGTGCTCTAATCAAAGACAGGGTAGATACAGTATCTGACTTCACTTATTGTTCTAACTCCCCTCATTGGTCTCTGCTCTGCTCTTCTCCCAGATTCCTGTCAGCTCACACTGGACCCAAACACAGCAGGCACACTCCTCTCTCTGTCTGAAGGGAACAGAAAGGTGACCTATACAGACCAAGAACAACCATATCCTGATCATCCAGACAGATTCACCAACTACAGTATGGTTCTGTGTAGAGAGGGTCTGTCTGGACGCTGTTACTGGGAGGTGGAGTGGAGTGGGCGGCGTGTTGATACAGCAGTCTCATATAAAGACATCAGCAGAACAGGGACAGATGGTGCATTTGGAGAGAATGACAAGTCCTGGAGTTTAGAGTACTATAGAGGTGGTTATTTGTTTAGACACAATAATGTTGAGACTAAAGTATCAGGCCCTCAGCCCTCCAGAGTAGGAGTGTACCTGGATCACAAGGCAGGTACTCTGTCCTTCTACAGTGTCTCTGACACAATGACCCTCCTCCACAGAGTCCAGACCACATTCACTCAGCCCCTCTATCCTGGGTTTTGGCTCTATGGTACTGCTGAGCTGGTTAAACTATAGTAGGGTCCACATAGATACTAGTCATGCTGGTGTAGTCTATAGCTGAGCTGGTTAAACTGTAGTAGGGTCCACATAGATACTAGTCATGCTGGTGTAGTCTATAGCTGAGCTGGTTAAACTGTAGTAGGGTCCACATAGATACTAGTCATGCTGGTGTAGTCTATAGCTGAGTTGGTTAAACTGTAGTAGGGTCCACATAGATACTAGTCATGCTGGTGTAGTCTATAGCTGAGCTGGTTAAACTGTAGTAGGGTCCACATAGATACTAGTCATGCTGGTGTAGTCTATAGCTGAGTTGGTTAAACTGTAGTAGGTTCCACATAGATACTAGTCATGCTGGTGTAGTCTATAGCTGAGCTGGTTAAACTGTAGTAGGGTCCACATAGATACTAGTCATGCTGGTGTAGTCTATAGCTGAGCTGGTTAAACTGTAGTAGGGTCCACATAGATACTAGTCATGCTGGTGTAGTCTATAGCTGAGCTGGTTAAACTGTAGTAGGGTCCACATAGATACTAGTCATGCTGGTGGTGATGGTCCCCAGATGTGATGATTCATTCTGCTTTGTTTTTATGTACAATGATTTGATTGATTTGATCTTCAGAAGATGTTATGAATTACAATTCAATGCATTCATATTATTTGTAAGTGCAATGTTTTAATCTTATATATTCACATTCATCATGATGTATGCTGTTAATGTATGTTGGTTGTCATTCAGAACCATTGAAATGTTTTCTCAATTGGTTCTCTGTCTCAATGTCATTTTCCTCAGTATCATGGAACAGGTAGTGTTACTTACTTGCTAATTGAACTATATGGGCCGGTTTCCCGGACACAGATTAAGCCTAGTCCTAGACTAAAAAGCATGTTTAATGGAGATGTCCGGGAAACCGGCCCTAAGTTTGGCATCTTTTATTCTCCCATACTGCTCAGTCAAGCAACATTAATCCTGTCCAGCAGGTGGTGCTATTAACCAAACAATAAAAACATCAGCTATCTTGACTTGCCACTCAGTATATAAGTAATGTTCAGAATTGTACTTTAATATCATTGGAGATTGATGGTCTTTTTAATCCTCTATCTAGAGTCAGGAACAGATGAAGTTAGGTCTGCTACTGTTCAGTTATTAAATATGATTCATGGTGATGGGAAATAAAAAATCCATCTAGTAGTAATTTTCCTTTGCTATTTATTCCAAGGTGTGTCTTTAACTTGTAAATGGATTGTGTTGAAGCTGGCATGTGGTGTGGATGATAGAATAGAGTGAATAGAGGAGAGAAGAGAGGAGGAGAGGAGAACATCATATAGAAGACAGATAAGATAGAGAGACAATTCATACCCAGGGGAGTTACTGACTCTGGCCGAAATGACTCCCTGTTCCCTACGTAGTGCACTAGGCTACTTCTGACCAGATCTAAAGTAGTGCACTACATAGGGAATAGGATGGAGATTTGCTCACTGTCATTAGAATGAAGATTGCCATACAGGAGTTACTGTCTCTGTCCCAAATCTCTCCCTGTTCCCTACGTAGTGCACTAGGCTTCTTCTGACCAGATCTAAAGTAGTCTTCTAGATTTTACATGTTTTCTCCCTGTCATTAGAAAATGACAATATGGTAATGACTTTAGTGGTTTCCTCCCCCTTTGTTTTTATTGGTTGTGTGTTATGTGTGTTGTTGTGTTAGGTTTTCCCCCTGTGTTCCTAATGGAAAATCCATTAACAATGAATCACAAACAAATTATATTCCAGTTGTGTTTAGACAACTTCATGGCTGACATCCCCCAGTTCTGTTAAGACCCATTGAACTGGGTCACATTCTAAATGGTCACTTGTATTGATAGTCCATACTGGGCCTAACTGGGGTTAACCATACTGGAGGGTTTCTTTCTGCACACATATTCCCTCATCTCCAGAACTTTACCTGATGTCCTCTCTCTCTCTCTCTCTCTCTCTCTCTGTCTCTCTCTCTCTCTCTCTCTCTCTCTCTCTCTCTCTCTCTCTCTCTCTCTCTCTCTCTCTCTCTCTCTCTCTCTCTCTCTCTCTCTCTCTCTCTCTCTCTCTCTCTCTCTCTCTCTCTCTCTCTCTCTCTCTCTCTCTCTTAGATGTTCAATGTTTCTTAAAAAAAAAAAAAAAGGAATAGTTTCACCATTATTCAAATGAGGGACACATTTTTTCTTTGTTTTACCTTAAAGCAGCAATCAGCAGTAGAAACTATAACAAAGCGTACTCCCAACTCTTGTTTTAGTAAAAAGCTGAGGGATGGGGCTGGAGAAATGTAATCCCTTTCAAATTCAAATACAGAGCTATGGAAGCAAGGACTGACCATCCATGACATAAAAAATGATAGTTTTAACAATATTTTGAGGCTATACAGTATTTGTTTACATTTACTTTGTTTACAAACATCGGAGTAAAACAAGCTTCTATTTTGGGTTCTGATGGGGTACGACAGTTGAACTAAGCTCATGAGGCATTTATAGGTTATATTCTTCAAGAATCAATGGATGTTGCATCTGCTGATTGCCCCTTTAAAATGAATCACTAATCACATTAAATAAATCACAATCTCCCGAAATGACTTTGTCAAAGCAACAGAATAACTAGGGCTTTACAATGATCCTGAAAACTTGGGGGAATTCTGGGGTTAAGTGGGTTAAAATAGTCCTAGAAGTCACAGAGGGTGCACAGAGGGACATGCCAAAATGCAGAAAAAAAAGTTGAAAGGCAACGTGGATCTACTGTGGTGTAGTTCTTCCCAGCATTGCAACCAAATCAGATTTGTATTACATATTGCCTGGAGTGATTTAAAAAGGAAAGAAAGCTCTAATCTTTACCCAAATGGTCTCAAATTATAGGCCTGATCACCCTGGACCAATGCCTGTTGGTAA
>NW_028163572.1:5000-10000 GCF_964263955.1 Coregonus lavaretus
GGAAGCGGGGTGAACCGTCTCCGAAAGGGGCTCCACCGATAGAGGCGAATCCACATGGGGCGGGAGGAACCGTCCGTCCGAACACCGGCCAGAGGCCGGCCGACAGGGGCCCTCCCAGGTGGATAACGAATGCCAATCGGTCAGTGTATATGAAACAGGTTCGAGAATAGACAGGGGACATGGGGACATGAGGGTATCCGAAACCAGGCCCTGCCCTGGGCATGAGCACCTCCAGTCGGTCGCCGGAGGGATGGTCCACTTCGGAGCGTTGGAACCATGGTTCTGCGGGACCCAGAACCCTCAAAAAAGCCCATTTACCAACAACCGCACGGGCCGAGAGGTTTGCCATCACCCCCGGATCAATCGGACGTGTACGGGTGCTTCACGACAGAGAGGGGCCATGGGGACATGAGGTAGCCGAAACCGGGCCTTCCCCTGGGCATGGGAACGGCCAGTAGGTCCCTGGAGGTATGGTCCACTTCGGAGCGTTGGAACCATGGTTCTGAGGGACCCAGAACCCTCAAACATGCCCGATTCCCAATATCCGCACAGGCCGAGAGGTTTGCCATCACCCCCGGATCAATCCGCCATGGAAGTCTATTCTCTGAAAACGAGGTTTTCAAAATCGCGCCGGTACCTGTCTGGCCGACCTGGAACCGAGTGGGGCTACTACGGGAGAGGCCAAATTATCGACATAAGCCCTGCCACCCGCTGGGCCTGTCTGTGCTCCGCCGTTTGGGGGAAAAAACAGCGATTTCGGTTTTGAAAAAACGACTTAAAACGTTAATAATTCAAAAACTAAAAGTCCAATCAGGATGGGGTTTTTTTGGCGCAAAAGGGCACGAATAGACGCACATTTATATATAAATTAATTCGTTTTTGGAAATTTTTTACTATATTTTAATTATGTTAGAAAAGTGAAAAAAAAAAATAGGGGTCAGAACGGTTGATGTTCCTATACGAGTTAAGAAAAACCCTTTTAGGTAATGGAAGTTCATCATAAAAGAGGATAATAGACCAAATTTGGGACCTCTAGCTCATCGGGAAGTATTTTTAAACATTATTTGAAAAAATCGGAAAAATCGGCCGAAATTGCACTATGTCCCTTCGTGCATGGTAACCCAAATGAGAACCAGGGGGAACGGCTCCTGACTCACACAAGGCCGACATGGGTGCTCTTGGTCGGATTGGGTTGTGGGTCAGACACCCCCACATGGAAGACCGCCGGCGGTCGATGGGAGAACCAGAGACCGACTCCTGGCTCACGGAAGGCCGATTTGGGTGCACTTGGTCGGATTGGGTTGTGGGTCAGACACCCCAACATGGTTGTCCGCCGGCGGACACCAGGAGAACCAGGGACCGACTCCTGCCTCACGGAAGGCCGATTTGATGCACTTTTTTCGGATTGGGGTGGTGGTCAGACACCCCCATATGGAAATCATCCGGTTGACAACAGGAGAACCAGGGACCGACTCCTGCCTCACGGAAGGCCGATTTTGATGCACTTTTCTCGGATTGGGTTGGTGGTCAGACACCCCAACATGGTTGTCCGCCGGCGGACACCAGGAGAACCAGGGACCGACTCCTGGCTCACGGAAGGCCGATTTGATGCACTTTTTTCGGATTGGGGTGGTGGTCAGACACCCCCATATGGAAATCATCCGGTTGACAACAGGAGAACCAGGGGCCGACTCCTGCCTCACGGAAGGCCGATTTTGATGCACTTTTCTCGGATTGGGTTGGTGGTCAGACACCCCAACATGGTTGTCCGCCGGCGGACACCAGGAGAACCAGGGACCGACTCCTGGCTCACGGAAGGCCGATTTGATGCACTTTTTTCGGATTGGGGTGGTGGTCAGACACCCCCATATGGAAATCATCCGGTTGACAACAGGAGAACCAGGGGCCGACTCCTGCCTCACGGAAGGCCGATTTTGATGCACTTTTCTCGGATTGGGTTGGTGGTCAGACACCCCCATATGGAAACCATCCGGTTGACACTATGAGAACCAGGGACCGACTCCTGGCTCCCGGAAGGCCGATTTTGATGCACTTTTCTCGGATTGGGTTGGTGGTCAGACACCCCCATATGGAAACCATCCGGTTGACACTATGAGAACCAGGGACCGACTCCTGGCTCCCGGAAGGCCGATTTTGATGCACTTTTCTCGGATTGGGTTGGTGGTCAGACACCCCCATATGGAAACCATCCGGTTGACACTATGAGAACCAGGGACCGACTCCTGGCTCCCGGAAGGCCGATTTTGATGCACTTTTCTCGGATTGGGTTGGTGGTCAGACACCCCCATATGGAAATCATCCGGTTGACATTAGGAGAACCAGGGACCGACTCCTGGCTCCCGGAAGGCCGATTTTGATGCACTTTTCTCGGATTGGGTTGGTGGTCAGACACCCCCATATGGAAATCATCCGGTTGACATTAGGAGAACCAGGGACCGACTCCTGGCTCCCGGAAGGCCGATTTTGATGCACTTTTCTCGGATTGGGTTGGTGGTCAGACACCCCCATATGGAAACCATCCGGTTGACACTATGAGAACCAGGGACCGACTCCTGGCTCCCGGAAGGCCGATTTTGATGCACTTTTCTCGGATTGGGTTGGTGGTCAGACACCCCCATATGGAAATCATCCGGTTGACACTATGAGAACCAGGGACCGACTCCTGGCTCACGGAGGCCGATTTTGATGCACTTTTCTCGGATTGGGTTGGTGGTCAGACACCCCCATATGGAAATCATCCGGTTGACACTATGAGAACCAGGGACCGACTCCTGGCTCACGGAGGCCGATTTTGATGCACTTTTCTCGGATTGGGGTGGTGGTCAGACACCCCCATATGGTAAACCGCCGGCGGACACTAGGAGAACCAGGGGAGGCTCTTACCTCACACATGGGGGTTTTGGGTGCCCTTGGCCGGCTTGGGGGTGACCCCAAGAGGGGGTCCAAGACCCCACACCCGGATCCATCCACAGGGGGGCGCCACATGTCATTTTAAGCCTGATTTCACTAGGGGAACCAGGGGATGATCTTAACTCACAAATGGGGGTTTTGGGTGCCCATGGCTGGCTTGGGGGTGACCCCAAGAGGGGGTCCAAGACCCCACAGCCGGATCCATCCACAGGGGGGCGCCACAGAGGTCATTTTAGGCCTGATTTCACTAGGGGAACCAGGGGATGATCTTAACTCACAAATGGGGGATTTGGCTGCCCATGGCTTGGGGGAGACCCCAAGAGGGGGTCCAAGCACCCCCACCCGGATCCATCCACAGGGGGGCGCCACATGTCACTTTAGGCCTGATTTCACTATGGGGACACAGGGGAGGCTGTTCACTCACACATGGGGGTTTTGGGTGCCCATGGCCGGCTTGGGGGTGACCCCAAGAGGGGGTACAAGACCCCACAGCCGGATCCATCCACAGGGGGGCGCCACATGTCATTTTAAGCCTGATTTCACTATGGGGACCCAGGGGAGGCTGTTCACTCACACATGGGGGTTTTGGGTGCCCATGGTCGGCATGGCTGGCTTGGAGGAGACCCCAAGAAGGGGTCCAAGCACCCCCATCCAGATCCATCCACAGGGGGGCGCCACAGGTCACTTTAGGCCGGATTTCACTATGGGGACCCAGGGGAGGCTGTTCACTCACACATGGGGGTTTTGGGTGCCCATGGTCGGCATGGCCAGCTTGGGGGAGACCCCAAGAAGGGGTCCAAGCACCCACAGCCGAATCCATCCACAGGGGGGCGCCACAGGTCACTTTAGGCCGGATTTCACTATGGGGACCCAGGGGAGGCTGTTCACTCACACATGGGGGTTTTGGGTGCCCATGGTCGGCATGGCCAGCTTGGGGGAGACCCCAAGAAGGGGTCCAAGCACCCACAGCCGAATCCATCCACAGGGGGGCGCCACAGGTCACTTTAGGCCGGATTTCACTATGGGTACACTGGGGAGGCTGTTCACTCACACATGGGGGTTTTGGGTGCCCATGGTCGGCATGGCTGGCTTGGAGGAGACCCCAAGAAGGGGTCCAAGCACCCCCACCAAGATCCATCCACAGGGGGGCGCCACAGGTCACTTTAAGCCTGATTTCACTATGGGTACACTGGGGAGGCTGTTCACTCACACATGGGGGTTTTGGGTGCCCATGGTCGGCATGGCTGGCTTGGAGGAGACCCCAAGAAGGGGTCCAAGCACCCCCACCAAGATCCATCCACAGGGGGGCGCCACAGGTCATTTTCACTAGGAGAACCAGGGGAGGGCTCCTGACTCACACATGGGCATTCTGGGTGCCCATGGCTGGGATGGGTGAGACAGAGTCCAGCCCTCCACACACAAAAGTGACCCAGCAGGCCAGAAGAAAGGGGAGAGAGAGAGAGAGAGAGAACAAATAATACATGGGCACAGAGCAGCCAGCCTCCATTGGAGCTGCCTGCACAGTGCTGCCCTCCTGTGGGAAAGGTTCACACACACACTCACTCACTCACTCACACAGACACACACAGACAAACCTATTCACTTGGGCCTTCTCCCTCATGCCCTGCTGACATCCATGCAGGCCCACATTGACCTTTGTGACCTCTGGAGCTCCATGCACCTTGTTCTAAACTCCCTGCCTAGTAAAGGGCATCTCCCATGGGCATGAGAGTACAGCTCACTCCCCTGGAGCACCATGCCTCTTTTTAATCACTCTCTCCCTATTAAAACCCTCTCTCCCATGGGCTTGAGAGTACAGCTTACTCCCTTGACCTCCAGAGGTATAGGAGGCCAAAAAAAAAGGGGGACAGAGCAGACAGCCCCCAAAGGGGATGCCTGCTCTGCCCCCCTATGAGACAGGTTCACTCACTCACACAGACACACCTATTCACTTGGGCCTTCTCCCTCATGCCCTGCTGACATCCATGCAGGCCCACATTGACCTTTGTGACCTCTGGAGCTACATGCCTCTTTTTAAACTCTCTCTTCCCATTAAAAGCCTCTCTCAC
>NW_028163572.1:15000-25000 GCF_964263955.1 Coregonus lavaretus
CCTCACCTTCTGCAGGACTCTCTCCGCCACGGCCCAAGGTCACAAGTACCAAGGTCGCTCTCTCCACCTTGGCTAGAGGCCGCGCAGGGTTCGAAAGGCAGCCCTTCTTTCCCCTGTCAACCCTTCACCAAGATGTAGGACATTTTGCCAGACTGTTTTGGGAAGACTTGGTTCACCGACTTCCCCCAATCCTTCTGAAACACGGCCGGGTCCCATGTGGCCGTGTCCTTAGGGAGAGGGGGGATGGCGCCGGTCAAGCACATCCCAGGCAAGGAGTTGTGCAATTGGACTCATCTTGGCAGATGATACATGATAGGGTTTGTAAAGCTGCATTTTCATGCAGCCTTCCCTTACCTCTCATGCCCAACTCACATTATGCACCCAGAGTTGCATACATACCAGGGCATGATAGGGGTTGTAAGCTGGCAATAACATGCCAACTTCCCTTACCTCTCATGCCCCAGATATTAGTAATCCGAACCAACAAAACCCAGCACTTAATAATTCGAACCAACAAAACCCAGCTTCTTAGTAAGCCGAACTAGCCGAACCCAGCTTAATGAAATTTTTATAGAAATATTTTTATTTATTTTTATTTATTTTTTTGTATTTTATTATTATTTTTATTATTTTTTGTTTTTATTTTTATTTTTCCCAACCGAACCTTCATGAAAACCAAACCGAACCTTCTTGGGACTCAGACCGAACCGTCAGTAAACTAGGTTACTTCCTCCTGACCGGAGTCAGGGCTTCGCTCAAACAGTATGGCTCACTAATGGCGTTACCTCCAAGCATGACTTAGAGGCGCTTCTACCATCATACTGCCCCATTAGACCATAGGTCTAATCGGGTCTCCTCGCCGCAGCCAGGGGTTTCGTTCGACGGTGGGGGTTCTGGGAATTCTCCTAACCGAGGTCAGGGCAGCGTTAGGGAAGAATGGTGAAAGTACCTCTATACCAGCAGGCACTCCTCAGTAGTCGCCTACTGAGCCTAGGGATGATCATCTTCGCTCTCCTCATCCGAGCTCACCACCTTCTCATCAATTCTATAGAAGTCCCTAAGGACATCTAGAGAGTACAGGAGAGCCCTCCTGCTGAAAAGCTTGGCCAATCGTCCTCTCCGTGAACGATTTACCCCCAAGTTCATTAGTAACCTCTCATTGCTGATTGGCCACTTCCCTCGGGCTCCCAGTGGAAAGCCATACACTTTAACATACCTCACCTTCAGGGCGCCCTTGATGTATGGAGCAATCGGGGTGTACCTAGCGACTTTCTCAGCAGCCGCGAACTCTAAGGTATTAGAGTCCATCTCGTACCGCACAGTAACATCCACCACCAAAGCAGTACCATTTTTCACGAACACCAGGTCTGGGCGTCGCAAAGCCCCGGCATGGGTTCTACAACACATTTCTCTGGTGACGATCCATCCGGCGCTTTCGGCTTCACTTGCTAACAGGTCACACAGCTTGTGATGTCGCGAGATGCGACTACCCTTCACTGCAGGACACTGCCCGAGAACGTGCGAGCAAGACTCAGTAACAGATAGACAGTGGCGGCAGACAGTTGGAATGTCTCTCCTCCCCCTGGCCAGTGCCTCTCGGGTTGGGTATACGTTGGCTCTCAGCTGGAGACCTGCAATATAGTATCTTTGTTTAAATCCAACCTCAGCTGGATCTTTCAACCAGTGATTGCTGTTTCTGTCTCCAGCGAATGCCTGTACTCCCACTCCCTGCGCTGTCAGGTTCTGCCATCTCTGCACCTCTCCTTGCCTCCAGTTCGGCCTGACTGGGTTCTTCCTTGTTGGCGTCACTGAGCTGGCGGGGTCTGTACTCCGGACAGCACCCTCTTCCGATGTTTCTAGGGGAGGCAGACTTGCCTTGTCCCCGCCAGCTCTCAGCCACATCCCGAGGTACTCTTTTGGTTTTACCACCCTGCGGGTAACTAGCCGAGTAATGTCATCCTTCGAATGCCATAATCGGTAGACCCTTCTGGCCTGGATAGATGGGATCTGACAGGCTAACTTTACGACGCCCAGCCCTCCGTCCTGGCATCTCGAGTAAAGCAGCCCATCACAAGTAGACTGTGGAAGGTGTAACCAAACCTTCACCGCCTTCCTGATCATCCCATCAAGTACATGAAGGATTTTTGGCCCTGACCCGCCGTGGTCCGCCTGATAAACCATCCTCGGGACCGCATAGTCGTTCAACATCTTCACCTTCTGTGAAGGCTTCAGCGGAGACCGCCCAATCGAGCTAATCCAGTCACGAAGTCGCTCGACAGGTTCTGGTTCTATAATGCCTTGCCACGGACCTACTCTCAATCCAAGGTACTCGACCGACTCTGCTGGCCCGACCATGTGTAGCTCAACGCCACTCATTATCCAGGGCCTGCAAGAGTTTACCGAGAAGATTCCTCGAATTTTCTGAGTAAGGAAACCGTGGCACTTCTTGGGCTGGACCCTCAGCCCCGTCAGTTGGCAAAATTTTTCCAGAATTCTGATGTTTTCCGCCATGCCATCCCACGAACCGCTCACCAAGACAAGATCATCAGCAAAAGCCAGGGTTGTAATCTGACGATCATCCAACTTGTACCCCGAGCCGATACGTTCGAGCGTCTCAATCATTGGATCAAGGGCTAAGTTGAACAGCAGCGGCGACAACGGATCGCCCTGCTTCACCCCTATCCTCACGTCGATGGGAGGGGACAGCTCCCCATCGACCGTAATCGTCGTCGTAACGTCGGTGTACGAGTCACCTATGATTCTGACGATGTGTTCATCCAGTCCTCTCTGCCTCAGCACCTCCAAGATGTGCAGATGACTAATAGAGTCAAATGCACGCGCAAAGTCCACCAACACCACGGCTAACATCTCGCCACTCGCCCTACTTTCCTTTAACAACCCTCCCAGGATCATTAAGTTGTCCGAACATCCAGGTGAGGAAATAAATCCTCTCTGTCGCGGGTTGATGGGACACGCCCGCGCCAGCCTGTTTGTAAGGATGCGAGAATATAGCCTCAATACTACCGACCCGATGGTGAGAGGCCTCCACCCAGCCTCCTGGGTGAGTATCACCGGGTCAGCGGTTTTGGGTATCAAAGTGGTCCTGCACTTCTTGAATGGCTCAGGCAGGGTACCCGATGTCAACCATACAGAAAAAGTACGACCAAGTTTCGCACCAGTGGGATCCCACTTCTGTAATGCCGTCTTAGTGATCCCATCTGGCCCTGCTGCCGTTCCAGTTTTGATATTCCCAAGGTTTTCACATACCTCAGCTGCTGAGATGAGTGACCCGAACACACCATTATCCGCTTTCCCCTCTGAGAAGAACTGACCAAGGCCATGGAACGTTTCAGCCACCCCCCACCGACTTTTGAATGCCAAGGCAACCTCCAGTGGCGGTAGAGCAGCTGCTACCCTCCCATTACCATCTAGAATATCTTTTGCCAACCTGGATCTATTCACATCATACATTCCTTGTACTCTGTGATACCCCAACTGCTTGGCAATATTCATTCTTTCACCTGGCAATGTGGCCTTGCGCTCCCTCGAGTGGCCCTGCGGACGCTGGTAGTCGGGTTTCCTTCCCAACAACTGCTGCAGTTCTAGGGCGGACGACTTGAGCAAGGCGGGATCTTGCTCCACCCCCCTTAGGGATAAGGTGACTTCTCCAATTCTTACACCATCATCGGTACCACCGCTCAGAAGCTCCTTCCGAAGGATATCACGTATCCCGCTTTGGGGTGTTGATGGTGTAGCCGGCTTGGACAGCATACTGATGGGATTACTCTCATCAGCTGCTTCCTGAAGAATGCCACTTGGCGGCCCTCCACGCCTCAGTTGTCGTCTTTTAATCCTCACCTGTTCTGGAGATTTACCCAACTTCATCGCCAACTTCCTGTTAATGTACTTGTCCCCAGCCAACTCGTCGCTCATTCGAGTTAACTCGTTTAACTCCCATACATTCCATCCTCTACCATCATCCACTTTCACCTTTTGGGTTGCTGCCTTCTCCCCCTCATTTTCCTGGCAATAAAGAGCTACGTGTCTGTGTCGCTTGTGTTGGGTCAGCCCCCTTGCAGTCGTGAACCCCTTTTCACATAGACCACAGACCCAGTCATAGCCAGCCTCCAAACGGGTCTCTGCCGGTCCCTTGCACTTAGGGACATGGCAGGAAATGGAGTGGCTGTTGTTATTTGACTTGCCACACGTTCGACACACATACACAACCAAGACGTCTGAGTGTTTCACCGCGAAATGTTTCACCACTCCGCCGACCGTCTTAAGTTGTGTTCCACATAACTCGCAGCTCAGTTCTTCGACAGGGAGTGATATCAGCAGGGTACTCGTGGTTGATGGCCTCTTCCATCCTCCGGCTGGGGTAGCACATTTTCCTCTTCCAAAATCTCTCTTGACAGGCTGTGGTGGCGTCACGACACTGCTGCCCCCATCCCACGATGCTAGAGCAGGTGTCTTTAATTTGCCGACACACCGAGGAGCCAGAGAACCCACGTCCCCCCTCGCGTCCGCGGTATCGGGGGGATCTGGGTCCACGGTCTGAGGTTTATTATGGAGGGCCGCGGTTTGAGTACATGTTATCTTAGGGTAGGGAGCACCCCTGTGGTGTCTCTCTCCCGGCGGTTCGGAGCCCCGAAACCGCCACTTTGCCTTCTTTGATTTTCGCTTTGTCCGCTCATTAATCTCACATCGCTCCTCCAAGCTTTGCTGCTCGCATCCATGCCCTTGGGGTAGCACGGATGGCTCCAAGCTTTGCTGCTCACATCCATGCCCTTGGGGCAGCACGGATGGATCCATGGTTGATAACCCAGTCTGGACCCTCTGGGGTGGGAAAGCCTTCGAATTCATTCCCTGGTCGTCTAGTGGTTAGGATTCAGCTACCAAAAGAGTCATATGAATTCGCTTTACCCACCAACCCAGTTTCCTGGGTTTATTCAAGACAAGCATATGCCACTGGCGGGTCAGCCAGGTAGCCCCCCACAACGTAAAGTTGTACCTGGGTGTGCTAAGCGGAAGACAACCCGGGCACATCAACCCCGTTAGGGGAGGAGGCCCGGTTGCAATCCACCGCACACCCAGTTGGAGGTCCTGACCTTCCCACGGCCGGCCATTTCTCAGGCTCCCTCTCCGGAATCGAACCCTGATTCCCCGTTACCCGTGGTCACCATGGTAGGCACAGAAAGTACCATCGAAAGTTGATAGGGCAGACATTCGAATGAGACGTCACCGCCACAAAGGGCGCGCGATCGGCTCGAGGTTATCTAGAGTCACCAAAGCGGCCGGGGCACCCGAAGGCACCCCGCATGGGTTTTGGGTCTGATAAATGCACGCATCCCCGGAGGTCAGCGCTCGTTGGCATGTATTAGCTCTAGAATTGCCACAGTTATCCAAGTAACGTTGGAGCGATCAAAGGAACCATAACTGATTTAATGAGCCATTCGCAGTTTCACTGTACCGGCCGTGTGTACTTAGACTTGCATGGCTTAATCTTTGAGACAAGCATATGCTACTGGCAGGATCAACCAGGTAGCCCCTCACAACATAGAAGTTGTACCCAGGTGCGCTCAGCGGAAGACGGCCCGGGCACGGTCCAATTCCCGTCAGGGGTGGAGGCCCGGTCGCAATCCACGCGCACACCCAGCGGGAGGCCCTGAACTGCCCGCGGCCGGGGGGGCCGCGAGTGCCGGGGCACCGCTCGAGAGGTCTCTTTCTAGCTGGAGGGTTTAGTAGGAACCGCACAACCGAGCCAACGACAGGGTGTGAGAAGCACGTGTCTCTGGCGCCGGTACGTTATAGGGTGGACATCACTCCTGGCATCGCTGCCTGGGGGAGCCACTCCCCGCACCGGAACACCAACGTAGGGCCACTAGGTCAGACGGGTCGTCTTGGTATCGCTCAGCGAGGCTCGGCCGGAGCATATCGGGGAAGCGGGGTGAACCGTCTCCGAAAGGGGCTCCACCGATAGAGGCGAATCCACATGGGGCGGGAGGAACCGTCCGTCCGAACACCGGCCAGAGGCCGGCCGACAGGGGCCCTCCCAGGTGGATAACGAATGCCAATCGGTCAGTGTATATGAAACAGGTTCGAGAATAGACAGGGGACATGGGGACATGAGGGTATCCGAAACCAGGCCCTGCCCTGGGCATGAGCACCTCCAGTCGGTCGCCGGAGGGATGGTCCACTTCGGAGCGTTGGAACCATGGTTCTGCGGGACCCAGAACCCTCAAAAAAGCCCATTTACCAACAACCGCACGGGCCGAGAGGTTTGCCATCACCCCCGGATCAATCGGACGTGTACGGGTGCTTCACGACAGAGAGGGGCCATGGGGACATGAGGTAGCCGAAACCGGGCCTTCCCCTGGGCATGGGAACGGCCAGTAGGTCCCTGGAGGTATGGTCCACTTCGGAGCGTTGGAACCATGGTTCTGAGGGACCCAGAACCCTCAAACATGCCCGATTCCCAATATCCGCACAGGCCGAGAGGTTTGCCATCACCCCCGGATCAATCCGCCATGGAAGTCTATTCTCTGAAAACGAGGTTTTCAAAATCGCGCCGGTACCTGTCTGGCCGACCTGGAACCGAGTGGGGCTACTACGGGAGAGGCCAAATTATCGACATAAGCCCTGCCACCCGCTGGGCCTGTCTGTGCTCCGCCGTTTGGGGGAAAAAACAGCGATTTCGGTTTTGAAAAAACGACTTAAAACGTTAATAATTCAAAAACTAAAAGTCCAATCAGGATGGGGTTTTTTTGGCGCAAAAGGGCACGAATAGACGCACATTTATATATAAATTAATTCGTTTTTGGAAATTTTTTACTATATTTTAATTATGTTAGAAAAGTGAAAAAAAAAAATAGGGGTCAGAACGGTTGATGTTCCTATACGAGTTAAGAAAAACCCTTTTAGGTAATGGAAGTTCATCATAAAAGAGGATAATAGACCAAATTTGGGACCTCTAGCTCATCGGGAAGTATTTTTAAACATTATTTGAAAAAATCGGAAAAATCGGCCGAAATTGCACTATGTCCCTTCGTGCATGGTAACCCAAATGAGAACCAGGGGGAACGGCTCCTGACTCACACAAGGCCGACATGGGTGCTCTTGGTCGGATTGGGTTGTGGGTCAGACACCCCCACATGGAAGACCGCCGGCGGTCGATGGGAGAACCAGAGACCGACTCCTGGCTCACGGAAGGCCGATTTGGGTGCACTTGGTCGGATTGGGTTGTGGGTCAGACACCCCAACATGGTTGTCCGCCGGCGGACACCAGGAGAACCAGGGACCGACTCCTGCCTCACGGAAGGCCGATTTGATGCACTTTTTTCGGATTGGGGTGGTGGTCAGACACCCCCATATGGAAATCATCCGGTTGACAACAGGAGAACCAGGGACCGACTCCTGCCTCACGGAAGGCCGATTTTGATGCACTTTTCTCGGATTGGGTTGGTGGTCAGACACCCCAACATGGTTGTCCGCCGGCGGACACCAGGAGAACCAGGGACCGACTCCTGGCTCACGGAAGGCCGATTTGATGCACTTTTTTCGGATTGGGGTGGTGGTCAGACACCCCCATATGGAAATCATCCGGTTGACAACAGGAGAACCAGGGGCCGACTCCTGCCTCACGGAAGGCCGATTTTGATGCACTTTTCTCGGATTGGGTTGGTGGTCAGACACCCCAACATGGTTGTCCGCCGGCGGACACCAGGAGAACCAGGGACCGACTCCTGGCTCACGGAAGGCCGATTTGATGCACTTTTTTCGGATTGGGGTGGTGGTCAGACACCCCCATATGGAAATCATCCGGTTGACAACAGGAGAACCAGGGGCCGACTCCTGCCTCACGGAAGGCCGATTTTGATGCACTTTTCTCGGATTGGGTTGGTGGTCAGACACCCCCATATGGAAACCATCCGGTTGACACTATGAGAACCAGGGACCGACTCCTGGCTCCCGGAAGGCCGATTTTGATGCACTTTTCTCGGATTGGGTTGGTGGTCAGACACCCCCATATGGAAACCATCCGGTTGACACTATGAGAACCAGGGACCGACTCCTGGCTCCCGGAAGGCCGATTTTGATGCACTTTTCTCGGATTGGGTTGGTGGTCAGACACCCCCATATGGAAACCATCCGGTTGACACTATGAGAACCAGGGACCGACTCCTGGCTCCCGGAAGGCCGATTTTGATGCACTTTTCTCGGATTGGGTTGGTGGTCAGACACCCCCATATGGAAATCATCCGGTTGACATTAGGAGAACCAGGGACCGACTCCTGGCTCCCGGAAGGCCGATTTTGATGCACTTTTCTCGGATTGGGTTGGTGGTCAGACACCCCCATATGGAAATCATCCGGTTGACATTAGGAGAACCAGGGACCGACTCCTGGCTCCCGGAAGGCCGATTTTGATGCACTTTTCTCGGATTGGGTTGGTGGTCAGACACCCCCATATGGAAACCATCCGGTTGACACTATGAGAACCAGGGACCGACTCCTGGCTCCCGGAAGGCCGATTTTGATGCACTTTTCTCGGATTGGGTTGGTGGTCAGACACCCCCATATGGAAATCATCCGGTTGACACTATGAGAACCAGGGACCGACTCCTGGCTCACGGAGGCCGATTTTGATGCACTTTTCTCGGATTGGGTTGGTGGTCAGACACCCCCATATGGAAATCATCCGGTTGACACTATGAGAACCAGGGACCGACTCCTGGCTCACGGAGGCCGATTTTGATGCACTTTTCTCGGATTGGGGTGGTGGTCAGACACCCCCATATGGTAAACCGCCGGCGGACACTAGGAGAACCAGGGGAGGCTCTTACCTCACACATGGGGGTTTTGGGTGCCCTTGGCCGGCTTGGGGGTGACCCCAAGAGGGGGTCCAAGACCCCACACCCGGATCCATCCACAGGGGGGCGCCACATGTCATTTTAAGCCTGATTTCACTAGGGGAACCAGGGGATGATCTTAACTCACAAATGGGGGTTTTGGGTGCCCATGGCTGGCTTGGGGGTGACCCCAAGAGGGGGTCCAAGACCCCACAGCCGGATCCATCCACAGGGGGGCGCCACAGAGGTCATTTTAGGCCTGATTTCACTAGGGGAACCAGGGGATGATCTTAACTCACAAATGGGGGATTTGGCTGCCCATGGCTTGGGGGAGACCCCAAGAGGGGGTCCAAGCACCCCCACCCGGATCCATCCACAGGGGGGCGCCACATGTCACTTTAGGCCTGATTTCACTATGGGGACACAGGGGAGGCTGTTCACTCACACATGGGGGTTTTGGGTGCCCATGGCCGGCTTGGGGGTGACCCCAAGAGGGGGTACAAGACCCCACAGCCGGATCCATCCACAGGGGGGCGCCACATGTCATTTTAAGCCTGATTTCACTATGGGGACCCAGGGGAGGCTGTTCACTCACACATGGGGGTTTTGGGTGCCCATGGTCGGCATGGCTGGCTTGGAGGAGACCCCAAGAAGGGGTCCAAGCACCCCCATCCAGATCCATCCACAGGGGGGCGCCACAGGTCACTTTAGGCCGGATTTCACTATGGGGACCCAGGGGAGGCTGTTCACTCACACATGGGGGTTTTGGGTGCCCATGGTCGGCATGGCCAGCTTGGGGGAGACCCCAAGAAGGGGTCCAAGCACCCACAGCCGAATCCATCCACAGGGGGGCGCCACAGGTCACTTTAGGCCGGATTTCACTATGGGGACCCAGGGGAGGCTGTTCACTCACACATGGGGGTTTTGGGTGCCCATGGTCGGCATGGCCAGCTTGGGGGAGACCCCAAGAAGGGGTCCAAGCACCCACAGCCGAATCCATCCACAGGGGGGCGCCACAGGTCACTTTAGGCCGGATTTCACTATGGGTACACTGGGGAGGCTGTTCACTCACACATGGGGGTTTTGGGTGCCCATGGTCGGCATGGCTGGCTTGGAGGAGACCCCAAGAAGGGGTCCAAGCACCCCCACCAA
>NW_028163572.1:37500-40000 GCF_964263955.1 Coregonus lavaretus
GTTGGTGGTCAGACACCCCCATATGGAAATCATCCGGTTGACAACAGGAGAACCAGGGACCGACTCCTGCCTCACGGAAGGCCGATTTTGATGCACTTTTCTCGGATTGGGTTGGTGGTCAGACACCCCCATATGGAAACCATCCGGTTGACACTATGAGAACCAGGGACCGACTCCTGGCTCCCGGAAGGCCGATTTTGATGCACTTTTCTCGGATTGGGTTGGTGGTCAGACACCCCCATATGGAAACCATCCGGTTGACACTATGAGAACCAGGGACCGACTCCTGGCTCCCGGAAGGCCGATTTTGATGCACTTTTCTCGGATTGGGTTGGTGGTCAGACACCCCCATATGGAAATCATCCGGTTGACACTATGAGAACCAGGGACCGACTCCTGGCTCCCGGAAGGCCGATTTTGATGCACTTTTCTCGGATTGGGTTGGTGGTCAGACACCCCCATATGGAAATCATCCGGTTGACATTAGGAGAACCAGGGACCGACTCCTGGCTCCCGGAAGGCCGATTTTGATGCACTTTTCTCGGATTGGGTTGGTGGTCAGACACCCCCATATGGAAATCATCCGGTTGACATTAGGAGAACCAGGGACCGACTCCTGGCTCCCGGAAGGCCGATTTTGATGCACTTTTCTCGGATTGGGTTGGTGGTCAGACACCCCCATATGGAAATCATCCGGTTGACACTAGGAGAACCAGGGACCGACTCCTGGCTCCCGGAAGGCCGATTTTGATGCACTTTTCTCGGATTGGGTTGGTGGTCAGACACCCCCATATGGAAATCATCCGGTTGACACTATGAGAACCAGGGACCGACTCCTGGCTCACGGAGGCCGATTTTGATGCACTTTTCTCGGATTGGGTTGGTGGTCAGACACCCCCATATGGAAATCATCCGGTTGACACTATGAGAACCAGGGACCGACTCCTGGCTCACGGGAGGCCGATTTTGATGCACTTTTCTCGGATTGGGGTGGTGTCAGACACCCCCATATGGTAAACCGCCGGCGGACACTAGGAGAACCAGGGGAGGCTCTTACCTCACACATGGGGGTTTTGGGTGGCCCTTGGCCGGCTTGGGGGTGACCCCAAGAGGGGGTCCAAGACCCCACACCCGGATCCATCCACAGGGGGGCGCCACATGTCATTTTAAGCCTGATTTCACTAGGGGAACCAGGGGATGATCTTAACTCACAAATGGGGGTTTTGGGTGCCCATGGCTGGCTTGGGGGTGACCCCAAGAGGGGGTCCAAGACCCCACAGCCGGATCCATCCACAGGGGGGCGCCACAGAGGTCATTTTAGGCCTGATTCACTAGGGGAACCAGGGGATGATCTTAACTCACAAATGGGGGATTTGGCTGCCCATGGCTTGGGGGAGACCCCAAGAGGGGTCCAAGCACCCCCACCCGGATCCATCCACAGGGGGGCGCCACATGTCACTTTAGGCCTGATTTCACTATGGGGACACAGGGGAGGCTGTTCACTCACACATGGGGGTTTTGGGTGGCCCATGGCCGGCTTGGGGGTGACCCCAAGAGGGGGTACAAGACCCCACAGCCGGATCCATCCACAGGGGGGCGCCACATGTCATTTTAAGCCTGATTTCACTATGGGGACCCAGGGGAGGCTGTTCACTCACACATGGGGGTTTTGGGTGCCCATGGTCGGCATGGCTGGCTTGGAGGAGACCCCAAGAAGGGGTCCAAGCACCCCCATCCAGATCCATCCGACAGGGGGGCGCCACAGGTCACTTTAGGCCGGATTTCACTATGGGGGACCCAGGGGAGGCTGTTCACTCACACATGGGGGTTTTGGGTGCCCATGGTCGGCATGGCCAGCTTGGGGGAGACCCCAAGAAGGGGTCCAAGCACCCACAGCCGAATCCATCCACAGGGGGGCGCCACAGGTCACTTTAGGCCGGATTTCACTATGGGGACCCAGGGGAGGCTGTTCACTCACACATGGGGGTTTTGGGTGCCCATGGTCGGCATGGCCAGCTTGGGGGAGACCCCAAGAAGGGGTCCAAGCACCCACAGCCGAATCCATCCACAGGGGGGCGCCACAGGTCACTTTAGGCCGGATTTCACTATGGGTACACTGGGGAGGCTGTTCACTCACACATGGGGGTTTTGGGGTGCCCATGGTCGGCATGGCTGGCTTGGAGGAGACCCCAAGAAGGGGTCCAAGCACCCCCACCAAGATCCATCCACAGGGGGGGCGCCACAGGTCACTTTAAGCCTGATTTCACTATGGGTACACTGGGGAGGCTGTTCACTCACACATGGGGGTTTTGGGTGCCCATGGTCGGCATGGCTGGCTTGGAGGAGACCCCAAGAAGGGGTCCAAGCACCCCCACCAAGATCCATCCACAGGGGGGCGCCACAGGTCATTTTCACTAGGAGAACCAGGGGAGGGCTCCTGACTCACACATGGGCATTCTGGGTGCCCATGGCTGGGATGGGTGAGACAGAGTCCAGCCCT
>NW_028163571.1:0-55226 GCF_964263955.1 Coregonus lavaretus
GACAGAGGGCGAGAGAGATGGACAGGGAATGAGAGATGTTGATGGGGAGAGACAGAGGGAAGACCAGATGGAGAGACGGAGGGGGAGGAAGAGAAAGAAGGAAAGCAAGAGGGTGAGGGAGAGGAGAATGATGTAAAGACAACAGGAGGACATTAACTCTGAGGTGGAGCCAGAGTCAGAGGAGCAAGAGGAGGAATCCAGCAGAGCCACACACAACAGCCAGACTGACGGTCAGAGGTCTCCACCAACCCCTCAGAGAAGGGATGAAGATGGAATATCAGAGAGAGAGGAGGGAAAGAACATAACTTCTTCCAAACAAACACCTCCATACCGAATTCCCATACATCAAGACCCAACTTCTCCTAAAACAACGACATTCCCCCACAATCCCCCACCACGTGTTGCACCAAGACCACCATCTATAAGACACTATCATGGCTATCAGATGGGTGTAGAACAAGGAAGAGTAGTGAAAGCAATGGAAACCCAGAGGAGCAGTGGTCAGGTAGACCGAAAGGGAGGAACACCTGGCCTATCAGGTCTGAGGAGACCCACTAGCTCAGTGTCAGACAGTCCAGACACTCCTGATAGAAGCAGTCCAGGATTGTCAGCTGGTCTCAGAGCCACAGCATGTAGGTACACTATCTACTCCAGTAAAATACAGTTCAGGTGCACCCTCTGGACCAGTAGACACCAGCTCAGATACAGCATGTACAGCTATAAAGAGTAGCTCAGATACTCTGTCTACTTCATAGGGAAGTATAGGTAAATCCTCTGGACCAGTAGACACCAGCTCAGATACAGCATGTACAGCCATATAGAGTAGCTCAGATACTCTGTCTACTTCATAGGGAAGTATAGATAAATCCTATGTACCAACAGAGACCAGTACAGCTCCAGCCTCTGTACCAGGAGAAACCAGTTGAAAAGCAAGTTTGTTTGACAAATATTTAGATTCTGTACAGGGAAGGTTTGTTTCTCTTCAGTAAACCCATATCTCCTTTTCTATCTTTCTGGTTATTATGTATCATATTGTATGAAGAAAAAATATTGTATGCACTCACTACCTGTAAGTCGCTCTGGATAAGAGCGTCTGCTAAATGACTAAAAATGGTCTGGCACCCCAATGGTGGAACAAGCTCCCTCACGACGCCAGGACAGCGGAGTCACTCACCACCTTCCGGAGACATTTGAAACCCCACCTCTTTAAGGAATATATCCTTCTACCCCCCCCCCCCCCTAAAAAAAAAAAAAAAAAAAAAAGATATTGTAAAGTGGTTATCCCACTGGCTATAGGGTGAATGCACCTATTTGTAAGTCGCTCTGGATAAGAGCGTGTGCTAAATGACTTAAATGTAAATGTAAATGTAAAATGTAAAATATTGTTATCCTGTATGTTATGTGCTGTCATGTTTAGCCGACGCTACTATAATTTTTTATAAACTTTGAATAATGTGAATTATAATGAAATGTTGATCCATGCAACAAGATGGCAAACACATATTATGTTTTGAGGAAAATATTTCATTGTGTGAATGTTTTTTTGTGCATGCCTCACACAGTAGTCCTATAGGTCAATGGCTATAGGCTGGTGAATCAAAAGCCCTCAGACTCATTGGACAGGAGGAAAATTAAATGAACTATAGCTATTAAGTTACCTTTGAATATTACAGTATTGCCAACTTTTGTTACATTATAGCACAGTGATCCTATCAATTCTAAATTATATATGTAATTCTGTACATTGTAGCCAATTATACACGCAGCCAAAGACCAGGTATGGGCACGACTATATTCCAGAAGTGGTTAGAAAAAAATGTTATTAAAGTTATTATAGCATATAAATATAATGGAATGTTGTATTGCAGCTATTAAACATTATTTACAAGTCAAATGGAACGTTATTTTATTTTCAACCTCATGCAGAGGGAGGAACTAAAATCCACATTTTACTTTCACTTTCACAGCCTCGGTAGGCTAGGCAAGGAACCACACAGTGTTTTACCATATCTCATTTGAACTTACTTTTATTTATTATCTAAATAAACTAACTAACTAGCAAATATGTCCAAACTAACGCTCATCAGATTGTGCTTCTGGCTTTATCTCGCGCGACCGGTGGTCTCAGGAGGTAAGTTGAACCGACTGGCGGAGCCGAACGAAGCGTTTGGCCTACCTAATATTTGTTAGGCTACTTGTTTGTTATTGTGTGCTAGTTTTTTAGCCTACAACATCACATAATATTTGATTATCATGAACAATTGGTATATATATGTAAGATAATGTGCCTTATGAACACTATGTGCACTGCAACTTCAAGTTAGAAGCGCAGCCGGCGAGTGGAATTCATATCAAAGAAAAAAAGAAACATGGCAATCTGAAATCATAAACGACATTATGGATGGATGGACAATACCCTAAATACGCTCTTCCTATTGATTTTCAACATGGAAAGTCAGAATAATTTAAAAAGACGTCTATGGGGGTTTCGTAGAGAAATAAGGACCGCACCCTTCTTATTCCGTTTAGCTACACACAGAGCCAACTTCAGGAAGTTATTGTCATAGGTGGACGATGGCACAATGCTGTCATCTGTTGGTAAATGTTAATTACTGCAACTCCAGTGTTTTACCGGTGTACTTGAGATACCCGGATGAATTGCAAGATACTGAACAAGACTGGTTACTCGCATCAATGCCTCTGTCTCGTCATTTAACATTCAAACATGGTGTCAGAGTCGGATAACTAACCATGCTTTCCGCAAATTAGAGTCACCTGTTCTGGTTTACAAAAAAAAGCTTAGTTGAGTAAAACTTCGCCGGAATTGTCCTTAGCTAGATTGAGTTTGCTAGTTAGCTTCTGTGTTGTTAGCACCGTTTAGACATGGCAGCGAACATTCCCCCTCCCGCCGTTATGAAGCTCAGCGGAGATTGGAGCACAAACTGGGATACGTTTAGAGGTGAATGGGAGGACTATGCACTAGCAACGGGACTTCGGGAAAAGGACGATGAGGTAGTGGCTGCCACTTTGAGGACTATAATGGGAGCTGAATGCCGACACGTATACAAACACAACCTGAACCTAACAGCAAATCAAATCAAAACAAATGTTATTGGTCACATGCGCCGAATACAACAGGTGCAGACATTACAGTGAAATGCTTACTTACAGCCCTTAACCAACAGTGCATTTATTTTTAAAATAAAAATAAAACAACAACAAAAAAAGTGTTGAGAAAAAGAAAAAAAAAAGAGCAGAAGTAAAATAATATAACAGTAGGGAGGCTATATATACAGGGGGGTACCGGTGCAGAGTCAATGTGCGGGGGCACCGGCTAGTTGAGGTAGTTGAAGTAATATGTACATGTGGGTAGAGTTAAAGTGACTATGCATAAATAATTAACAGAGTAGCAGCAGCGTAAAAGGATGGGGTGGGGGGGCAGTGCAAATAGTCCGGGTAGCCATGATTAGCTGTTCAGGAGTCTTATGGCTTGGGAGTAGAAGCTGTTGAGAAGTCTTTTGGACCTAGACTTGGCACTCCGGTACCGCTTGCCGTGCGGTAGCAGAGAGAACAGTCTATGACTAGGGTGGCTGGAGTCTTTGACAATTTTGAGGGCCTTCCTCTGACACCGCCTGGTATAGAGGTCCTGGATGGCAGGAAGCTTGGCCCCAGTGATGTACTGGGCCGTACGCACTACCCTCTGTAGTGCCTTGCGGTCGGAGGCCAAGCAGTTGCCATACCAGGCGGTGATGCAACCAGTCAGGATGCTCTCAATGGTGCAGCTGTAGAATTTTTTGAGGATCTGAGGACCCATGCCAAATCTTTTCAGTCTCCTGAGGGGGAATAGGCTTTGTTGTGCCCTCTTCACGACTGTCTTGGTGTGTTTGGACCATGATAGTTCGTTGGTGATGTGGACACCAAGGAATTTGAAGCTCTCAACCTGTTCCACTACAGCCCCGTCGATGAGAATGGGGGCGTGCTCAGTCCTCTTTTTTTTCCTGTAGTCCACAATCATCTCCTTTGTCTTGGTCACGTTGAGGGAGAGGTTGTTGTCCTGGCACCACACAGCCAGGTCTCTGACCTCCTCCCTATAGGCTGTCTCATCGTTGTCGGTGATCAGGCCTACCACTGTTGTGTCGTCGGCAAACTTAATGATGGTGTTGGAGTCGTGCCTGGCCATGCAGTCATGGGTGAACAGAGAGTACAGGAGGGTACTGAGCACGCACCCCTGAGGGGCCCCCGTGTTGAGGATCAGTGTGGCAGATGTGTTGTTACCTACCCTTACCACCTGGGGGCGGCCCGTCAGGAATCAATCAATCAATCAATTTTATTTTATATAGCCCTTCTTACATCAGCTAATATCTCGAAGTGCTGTACAGAAACCCAGCCTAAAACCCCAAACAGCTAGTAATGCAGGTGTAGAAGCACGGTGGCTAGGAAAAACTCCCTAGAAAGGCAAAACCTAGGAAGAAACCTAGAGAGGAACCAGGCTATGAGGGGTGGCCAGTCCTCTTCTGGCTGTGCCGGGTGGAGATTATAACAGAACCATGCCAAGATGTTCAAAAATGTTCATAAGTGACAAGCATGGTCAAATAATAATCAGGAATAAATCTCAGTTGGCTTTTCATAGCCGATCATTAGAGTTTAAAACAGCAGGTCTGGGACAGGTAGGGGTTCCATAACCGCAGGCAGAACAGTTTAAACTGGAATAGCAGCAAGGCCAGGCGGACTGGGGATAGCAAGGAGTCACCACGGCCGGTAGTCCCGACGTATGGTCCTAGGGCTCAGGTCTCTCAGTTGGCTTTTCATAGCCGATCATTTAGAGTTGAAAACAGCAGGTCTGGGACAGGTAGGGGTTTCGTAGCCGCAGGCAGAACAGTTGAAACTGGAATAGCAGCAAGGCCAGGCGGACTGGGGGCAGCAGGGTGTCATCATGCCCGGTAGTCCTGACGTATGGTCCTAGGGCTCAGGTTCTCAGAGAGAAAGAGAGAACGAGAGAATTAGAGAGAGCATACTTAAATTCACACAGGACACTGGATAAGACAGGAGAAGTACTCCAGGTATAACCAACTAACCCCAGCCCCCCGACACATAAACTACTGCAGCATAAATACTGGAGGCTGAGACAGGAGCGGTCCGGAGACACTGTGGCCCCATCCGAAGAAACCCCCGGACAGGGCCAAACAGGAAGGATATAACCCCACCCACTCCGCCAAAGCACAGCCCCCGCACCACTAGAGGGATATCCCCAACCACCAACTTACAATCCTGAGACAAGGCCGAGTATAGCCCACAGAGGTCTCCACCACAGCACAAACCAAGGGGGGGGGGGGGTCGCCAACCCAGACAGGAAGATCACGTCAGTAACTCAACCCACTCAATTGACGTACCCCTCCCAGGGACGGCATGAAAGAGCACCAGCAGGCCAGTGACTCAGCCCCTGCAACAGGGTTAGAGGCAGAGAACCCCAGTGGAGAGGGGAACCGGCCTGGCAGAGACAGCAAGGGCTGTTCGTTGCTCCAGCCTTTCCGTTCACCTTCACACTCCTGGGCCAGACTACACTCAATCATATGACCTACTGAAGAGATAAGTCTTCAGTAAAGACTTAAAGGTTGAGACCGAGTCTGCGTCTCTCACATGGGTAGGCAGACTGTTCCATAAAAATGGAGATCTATAGGAGAAAGCCCTGCCTCCCGCTGTTTGCTTAGAAATTCTAGGGACAATTAGGAGGCCTGCGTCTTGTGACCGTAGCGTACGTATTGGTATGTACGGCAGGACCAACTCGGAAAGATAGGTAGGAGCAAGCCCATGTAACGCTTTATAGGTTAACAGTAAAACCTTGAAATCAGCCCTTGCCTTAACAGGAAGCCAGTGTAGGGAAGCTAGCACTGGAGTAATATGATCAAATTTCTTGGTTCTAGTCAGGATTCTAGCAGCCGTATTTAGCACTAACTGAAGTTTATTTAGTGCTTTATCCGGGTAGCCGGAAAATAGAGCATTGCAGTAGTCTAATCTAGAAGTAACAAATGCATGGATTAATTTTTCTGCATCATTTTTGGACAGAAAATTTCTGATTTTTGCAATGTTACGTAGATGGAAAAAAGCTGTCCTTGAAACAGTCTTGATATGTTCGTCAAAAGAGAGATCAGGGTCAAGAGTAACGCCTAGGTCCTTCACAGTTTTATTTGAGACGACTTTACAACCATCAAGATGAATTGTCAGATTTAACAGAAGATCTCTTTGTTTCTTGGGACCTAGAACAAGCATCTCTGTTTTGTCCGAGTTTAAAAGTAAAAAGTTTTCAGCCATCCACTTCCTTATGTCTGAAACACAGGCTTCTAGCGAGGGCAATTTTGGGGCTTCACCATGCTTCATTGAAATGTACAGCTGTGTGTCATCCGCATAGCAGTGAAAGTTAACATTATGTTTTCGAATAACATCCCCAAGAGGTAAAATATATAGTGAAAACAATAGTGGTCCTAAAACGGAACCTTGAGGAACACCGAAATGTACAGTTGATTTGTCGGAGGACAGACCATTCACAGAGACAAACTGATATCTTTCCGACAGGTAGGATCTAAACCAGGCCAGAACTTGTCCGTGTAGACCAATTTGGGTTTCCAGTCTCTCCAAAAGAATGTGGTGATCGATGGTGTCAAAGGCAGCACTAAGGTCTAGTAGCACGAGGACAGATGCAGAGCCTCGGTCTGACGCCATTAAAAGGTCATTTACCACCTTCACAAGTGCAGTCTCAGTGCTATGATGGGGTCTAAAACCAGACTGAAGCATTTCGTATACATTGTTTGTCTTCAGAAAGGCAGTGAGTTGCTGCGCAACAGCTTTTTCTAAAATTTTTGAGAGGAATGGAAGATTCGATATTGGCCGATAGTTTTTTATATTTTCCGGGTCAAGGTTTGGCTTTTTCAAGAGAGGCTTTATCACTGCCACTTTTAGTGAGTTTGGTACACATCCGGTGGATAGAGAGCTGTTTATTATGTTCAACATAGGAGGGCCAAGCACAGGAAGCAGCTCCTTCAGCAGTTTAGTAGGAATAGGATCCAGTATGCAGCTTGAAGGTTTAGAGGCCATGATTATTTTCATCATTGTGTCAAGAGATATAGTACTAAAACACTTAAGTGTCTCTCCCGATCCCAGGCCCTCGCAGAGCTGTGCAGATCCAGGACAGCTAAGCCCTGGAGGAATACGCAGATTCAAAGAGGAGTCCGTAATTTGCTTTCTAATGGTCATGATCTTTTCCTCAAAGAAGTTCATGAATTTATCACTGCTGAAGTGAAAACCATCCTCTCTTGGGGAATGCTGCTTTTTAGTTAGCTTTGCAACAGTATCAAAAAGAAATTTTGGATTGTTCTTATTTTCCTCGATTAATTTGGAAAAGTAGGATGATCGAGCAGCAGTGAGGGCTCTTCGGTACTGCACGGTACTGTCTTTCCAAGCTAGTCGGAAGACTTCCAGTTTGGTGTGGCGCCATTTCCGTTCCAATTTCCTGGAAGCTTGCTTCAAAGCTCGGGTATTTTCTGTATACCAGGGAGCTAGTTTCTTATGACAAATGTTTTTCGTTTTTAGGGGTGCAACTGCATCTAGGGTATTGTGCAAGGTTAAATTTAGTTCCTCAGTTAAGTGGTTAACTGATTTTTGTCCTCTGACGTCCTTGGGTAGGCAGAAGGGGTCTGGAAGGGCATCAATGAATTTTTGTGTTGTCTGAGAATTTATAGCACGACTTTTGATGCTCCTTGGTTGGGGTCTGAGCAGATTATTTGTTGCGATTGCAAACGTAATAAAATGGTGGTCCGATAGTCCAGGATTTTGTGGAAAAACATTAAGATCTACAACATTTATTCCATGGGACAAAACTAGGTCCAGAGTATGACTGTGGCAGTGAGTAGGTCCAGAGACATGTTGGACAAAACCCACTGAGTCGATAATGGCTCCGAAGGACTTTTGGAGTGGGTCTGTGGACTTCTCCATGTGAATATTAAAATCACCAAAAATTAGAATATGATCTGCTATGACTACAAGGTCTGATAGGAATTCAGGAAACTCAGAGAGGAACGCTGTATATGGCCCAGGAGGCCTGTAAACAGTAGCTATAAAAAGTGATTGAGTAGGCTGCATAGATTTCATGACTAGAAGCTCGAAAGATGAAAACGTCATTTTTTTTTTTGTAAATTGAAATTTGCTATCGTAAATGTTAGCAACACCTCCGCCTTTGCGGGATGCACGGGGAATATGGTCACTAGTGTAACCAGGAGGTGAGGCCTCATTTAACACAGCAAATTCATCAGGCTTAAGCCATGTTTCAGTCAGGCCAATCACATCAAGATTATGATCAGTGATTAGTTCATTGACTATGACTGCCTTTGAAGTGAGGGATCTAACATTAAGTAACCCTATTTTGAGATGTGAGGTATCACGATCTCTTTCAATAATGGCAGGAATGGAGGAGGTCTTTATCCTAATAAGATTGCTAGGGTGGACACCACCATGTTTAGTTTTGCCCAACCTAGGTCGAGGCACAGACACAGTCTCAATGGGTATGGCTGAGCTGACTACACTGACTATACTATTGGCAGACTCCACTAAGCTGGCAGGTTGGCTAACAGCCTGCTGCCTGGCCTGCACCCTATTTCACTGTGGGGCTAAAGGAGTTAGAGCCCTATCTATGTTGGTAGATAAGAGGAGAGCACCCCTCCAGCTAGGATGGAGTCCGTCACTCCTCAGCAGGTCAGGCTTGATCCTGTTTGTGGGTGAGTCCCAGAAAGAGGGCCAATTATCCACAAATGTTATCTTTTGGGAGGGGCAGAAAACAGGAAGTCCAGGATCCAGTTGCAGAGGGAGGTGTTTAGTCCCAGGATCCTTAGCTTAGTGATGATCTTAGAGGGCACTATGGTGTTGAATGCTGAGCTGTAGTCAATGAATAGCATTCTCACGTAGGTGTTCCTCTTGTCCAGGTGGGAAAGGGCAGTGTGGAGTGCAATAGAGATTGCATCATCTGTGGATCTGTTGGGGCGGTATGCAAATTGGAGTGGGTCTAGGGTTTCTGGGATAATGCTGTTGATGTGAGCCATGACCAGCCTTTCAAAGCACTTCATGGCTACAGACGTCAGTGCTACGGGTCGGTAGTCATTTAGGCAGGTTATCTTAGAGTCCTTGGGCACAGGGACTATGGTGGTCTGCTTGAAACATGTTGGTATTACAGACTCAGTCAGGGACATGTTGAAAATGTCAGTGAAGACACTTGCCAGTTGGTCAGCACATGCTCGGAGTACACGTCCTGATAATCCGTCTGGCCCTGCGGCCTTGTGAATGTTGACCTGCTTAAAAGTCTTACTCACATCGGCTACGGAGAGCGTGATTACATAGTCATCCAGAACAGCTGGTGCTCTCATGCATGCTTCAGTGTTGCTTGCCTCGAATGAGCATAGAAGTGGTTTAGCTCGTCTGGTAGGCTTGTGTCACTGGGCAGCTCGCGGCTGTGCTTCCCTTTGTAGTCTGTAATAGTTTTCAAGCCCTGCCACATCCGACGAGCGTCAGAGCCAGTGTAGTACGATTCAATCTTAGTCCTGTATTGACTCTTTGCCTGTTTGATGGTTCGTCGGAGGGCATAGCGGGATTTCTTATAAGCGTCCGGGTTAGAGTCCCGTTCCTTGAAAGCGGCAGCTCTATCCTTTAGCTCAGTGCGGATGTTTCCTGTAATCCATGGCTTCTGGTTGGGGTATGTACGTACGGTCACTGTGGGGACGACATCATCGATGCACTTATTGATGAAGCCAGTGACTGATGTGGTGTACTCCTCAATGCTGTCTGAAGAATCCCGGAACATGTTCCAGTCTGTGCTAGCAAAACAGTCCTGTAGCTTAGCATCTGCGTCATCTGACCACTTTTTTATTAACCGAGTCACTGGTGCTTCCTGCTTTAGTTTTTGCTTATAAGCAGGAATCAGGAGGATAGAGTTATGGTCAGATTTGCCAAATGGAGGGCGAGGGAGAGCTTTGTATGCGTCTCTGTGTGTGGAGTAAAGGTGGTCTAGAGTTTTTCTTCCTCTGGTTGCACATTTAACATGCTGGTAGAAATTAGGTAGAACGGATTTAAGTTTCCCTGCATTAAAGTCCCCGGCCACTAGGAGTGTTGCATCTGGATGAGCGTTTTCCTGTTGATTTATGGCCTTATACAACTCATTCAGTGCAATCTTAATGCCAGCATTGGTTTGTGGTGGTAAATAGACAGCTATGAAAAATATAGATGAAAACTCTCTTGGTAAATAGTGTGGTCTACAGCTTATCATAAGATACTCTACCTCAGGCGAGCAAAACCTCGAGACTTCCTTAGTATTTGATTTTGTGCACCAGCTGTTGTTTACAAATATACACAGACCGCCACCCCTTGTCTTACCGGAGTCAGCCGTTCTATCCTGCCGATGTAGCGTATAGCCCGCTAGCTGTATGTTATCCATGTCGTCGTTCAGCCACGACTCGGTGAAACATAAGATATTACAGTTTTTAATGTCCCGTTGGTAGGATAACCGTAATCTTAGGTCATCCAATTTGTTATCCAATGATTGAAGATTGGCTAATAGGATTGATGGAAGAGGCAGTGTACTCGCTCGCCGTCGGATCCTTACAAGGCACCCCGATCTACGTCCACGATATCTCCGTCTCTTCCTCCTGCGAATGACGGGGATTTGGGCCTTGTCGGGTGTCTGTATGATATCCTTCGCGGCCGCCTCGTTGAAGAAAAAATATTCGTCCAATACGAGGTGAGTAATCGCTGTCCTGATATCCAGAAGCTCTTTTTGGTTATAAGAGACGATGGCAGAAACATTATGTACAAAATAAATTACAAATAACGTGGAAAAACACACATAATAGTACAATTGGTTAGAGGGCTGTAAAACGGTAGCCATCTTCTCCGGCGCTGTTCTTCTAGCAGCTCAGCAAGGTAACGCTACAGCTATTCTTGATGCTCTCGAACTTTACTTTAAGCCAGCAAAGAACGTTATCTACGAGCGTTATGTTTTCGGTTGTTGCAAACAGGAGGACGGGGAGTCCATTGACAGCTTTGTCACTAGGCTAAGGGAAAAGGCAGCTACATGTGACTATGGTGCTTTAAGAGATGAACTGATCAGAGATAAGATAGGGCTTGGCATAATTGATGAGGGCACCCGCAGACGTTTGCTGAGAGAACGTGACCTGACACTGGTCTTGGTAGTGGAGACATGCCGTGCAGCAGAGCTTACTGATATACGGATAAGGTCCATGGAGCTAGAAAGGCAACATATGGACAATGTCAATGCTACATTCAGGCAGCCAGTAAAGAAATTCCCTTTCGCCACAGCTAATGCTAATACTACAGCCAACTCTGCAGTAGACAACCCCAATGCATGCCGATATTGTGGCATTTCTCATGGACGAGGAAAAGAACACTGCCCAGCCTATGGAAAAATATGCAAATCCTGTGGTACAGCTAATCACTTCGCAAGGGCCTGCATGAAAAGCAAGAGAAAGGAGGGTAAATTGCACTCCATTGAAATAAACACAGATGAAGGGAACAACAGCACAGAGGATGTATATGCTAGCGAGTGCATAGGGGCAGTAAGGGCAATATAAAAAAAAATGTTTGTCATTCTGCTACTTAATAATAAACCACAGCAATGCCAACTAGATTCAGGGGCCACATGTAACGTTATGAGCCTTAAAGATAAAAGGAGGCTCGCGCCCAGAGACAAACTCACACAGAGTAACACCAAGCTGAAACTGTATTCAGGCCAGTTCATGACCTCTTTAGGCCTGTTTGTGACAGAGTGTGTTTTACGTGGTCAGAAACACACTTTTGAGTTTGAAATAGTTGAGGCTAGTCAACAGCCATTACTGTCAGGTTCTACATGCGAGCGCCTTGGGCTTATTAACTTCACCATCCCAGCTGATCTTAACATTATAGACAAAGTCCAGGCTGGGCCCCTGAGCAAGGAGACACTCCTAAGCAAGTACCATGATGTCTTCAATGCACCGGTCGAGTCAGTTCCCGGCGAAGTCCACTTTGAGTTGGACGCAGCAATCCAGCCTGTCCAGTGTGCACCCCGCAATGTACCAATGGCCATGAAAGCAGCTACGAAGGCTCAGCTTGACAAATACGAAGCAGATGGCCACATCATATCCGTCACCGAGCCTACAGACTGGATAAGTAATATGGTTATCGTCAAGAAACCAGACAAGCTATGGATATGCATTGATCCTAAACACCTCAACCGGGCTCTGAGACGTTTACATTACATTATGCCCACGTTGGAGGATGTTCTTTACAAGCTCCCAAAGGCCAGAGTCTTCACGCTCGTGGACGCCAGAGATGCCTTCCTGCAGTGCAAGCTTGACGAGCCCAGCAGCTACATGACCACCTTTTGGACACCCTGGGGCAGGAAGAGGTGGTTGAAGCTCCTGTTTGGTTTCTCCGTGGCTCCAGAGGTGTATCAGTGGAAACAGCACAAGCTGTTGATGGGACTCAGTGGCGTGGAACCCATAGCAGATGACATCCTCGTAGTGGGCTGTGGGGACAGTGATGAGGAGGCAGAATGTGACCATGACGCCAAGCTGCTGGCCCTGATGGTCAGATGCAGACAGGTCAAGCTAAGGCTAAGCATAACAAAGCTTCAGTTTAAAGTGCCAGAGGTTCGCTTTCATGGGCACATCTTGTCCTCCACCGGATTGAAGGCGGAACCAGAAAAAGTGAAGGCTGTCTTGGATATGCCCCACCTATCTGACGTGAAGGCAGTGCAGCGCTTCGTCGGATTCGGCCAAGTTCCTACCACGGCTCTCTGAAATGTGTGAACCACTAAGGAGGCTCATGGACAAGGACACCATCTGGCATTGGCTCCCAAAACATGACACAGCGGTGAGGGAAATAAAACAACTGGTCACCCAGACACCTGTACTGCGATACTACGATGTGTCAAAACCTGTCACGATTCAGAGTGACTCAAGCCAGTATGGACTGGGCTGTTGCCTCATGCAAGAGGGCCAGCCTGTGGCATTCGCCTCTAGGGCACTCACTCCAACAGAGCAGAACTATGCCCAGATAGAGAAGGAGTGTCTCAGCATTGTGTTTGCATGCCAACGCTTCCACCACTACCTGTACGGGCGTGACAATATTACCGCAGAGACGGATCACAAGCCCCTTATTGCTATATTCAGCAAGCCTCTCCTGAATGCCCCGAAACGACTGCAGAGCATGCTACTGCCCCTACAAAACTACAACCTCACGGTGGTGTATAAGCCAGGGCCAGAGATGTATGTGAGTGACACGCTCAGCAGGGCTACTGCATCAGGCACTCGCACACGCTCCATGCATGAACAATACGCAGTGTGCAGCTAACAAACAGAGCAAGTGGATGTTGAACACATCAACCAGGCTGACTACCTCAATGTTACAGACCAGCGCCTTATACAAATCAGACAGCACACAGACAGGGACGAGCAACTCCAGGCATTGAGGTCTGTGATTCTGATGGGCTGGCCCGACTGCAAGGAAGAAACTGCTTTAGCCATCAGAGAATATTGGCCAGTCAAAGAAGAGCTCAGTGTTCAAAATTGAGTAATATTCAAGGGTCAGAGAGTCGTTATTCCCCGGTCTCTGCGCCCTGAGATGTTGGCGCGCGTGCACTCAAGTCACATAGGAGGTGAGGCCTGTTACAGACAAGCACGTGACACACTGTATTGGCCAGGAATGCAGAGTGAAATCAAAGACTATGTCAGTAAATGCACAATCTGCAATGAATATGCCATTGAGCAACAGAGAGAGACGATGTCCCACGAGCTACCAATGCGCCCCTGGCAGATAGTAAGTCTAGATCTCTTCCAGCACAGTGGCAAAGACTTTCTGCTGGTAGTTGATCATTACTCAGACTTCTGGGAGATTGACCTCCTCCCCGACCTCTCAGCAGAGACAACGATCAAACGCTGCAAGGCTCAGTTTGCCCGCTATGGCCAGCCAGATAGGGTAATTTCAGATAATGGACCCCAATTCTCCGGATGTGAGTTCCGAAAATTTGCTGCAGAATGGGAATTCGAGCATGTCACTTCATCACCACGACACCCAAAAGCTAATGGGAAGGCTGAGTCGGCAGTCAAAATCGCAAAGAACCTCTGCAAAAAAGCTCTGCGAGAGGGCAAAGATGCCTGGAAAGCAATCCTGCAGTGGCGCAATACCCCGACAGAAGGCATGGATAGCAGCCCGGCCCAGCGCCTCATGGCACGGCGTTTAAAAGCAGCTCTGCCAGTAGCAAGCACTTTCCTGGAGCCATGTGTGGTGACAGACGTGCTGGTGAAGCTACGTCACAGAAGACAGGTCTCCAAGTTCATCTACGACAAATCAGCAAAATACTTACCTGAGGTCAGGGTGGGTGAAACGGTGCGAATGAAGCCACTACCAGGGGACCGGACGGGCCTCTGGAGACTCGGATCCTGTGTACAGAAAGTGGCACCACGCTCCTACTTGGTCGAAGTGAATGAATCACTGTACCGTCGTAACAGGGTTGACCTTCGGATTGATGAGCCAGCATCTACTCAGAACTCTGATGGTCATAGGGGTCGCATGACAAAAGACGGAACCCCAGCAAGTCACAAAATAAATACAAAAACTGTTCATGTTGGAAATTACTACTAGGTTTGTTTTGTTAGTGAATTGACTGCTCTTGTCCTATTTTATAAAAGGGAAGATGTTATGGGTGGAAGATGGCACAATGATGCCATCTGTTGGTAAATGTTAATTACTGCAACTCCAGTGTTTTACCGGTGTACTTGAGATACCCAGATGTATTGCAATATACTGAACAAGACTGGTTACTCGCATCAATGCCTCTGTCTCGTCATTTAACATTCAAACAGTTATCGGATATTGAGTCCTGGCCTAACCAAGGCTCAAACCTAAAGAAGGGTCTGCATGATCATGGCAGGGCCGGTGTTAGGGGCGGGACTTAGGGGGGCTGGTCCGCTCTACCGTACCTCCTTGCCCATCCAAATAAAATATTGAAATATTTGTCATTTATTTGACAGAGACTCACGCCGACAGAAAGACCCATCAAACTCAGATAACGAATCAGAGTGAGCGAAACAGCGCCCCTCTGTCTCAGTATGTGTAAACAATGTATCTGATTCTGTCTGGACCAAAAGAGTGTGGCATGTCATACTATTTCTGTCCACACAGCATCAGATACATGGGCTATATATAGGATACTGGCTTCCCCTAAAGTATTTGCTTGAGATCCCCATTAGCTGATGCCAAGGCAGCTCTACTCTTCCTGGGGTCCAAACACATTAATGCACTTACATTACACATAAAACAAAAGATAAAACAGTACATCATATAACATTATTACACCACTACATATCTACAATACAAAATGTACACTGCTCAAAAAAATAAAGGGAACACTTAAACAACACAATGTAACTCCAAGTCAATCACACTTCTGTGAAATCAAACTGTCCACTTAGGAAGCAACACTGATTGACAATACATTTCACATGCTGTTGTGCAAATGGAATAGACAACAGGTGGAAATTATAGGCAATTAGCAAGACACCCCCAATAAAGGACTGGTTTTGCTGTGGTGACCACAGACCACTTCTCAGTTCCTATGCTTCCTGGCTGATGTTTTGGTCACTTTTGAATGCTGGCGGTGCTTTCACTCTAGTGGTAGCATGAGACGGAGTCTACAACCCACACAAGTGGCTCAGGTAGTGCAGCTCATCCAGGATGGCACATCAATGCGAGCTGTGGCAAGAAGGTTTGCTGTGTCTGTCAGCGTAGTGTCCAGAGCATGGAGGCGCTACCAGGAGACAGGCCAGTACATCAGGAGACGTGGAGGAGGCCGTAGGAGGGCAACAACCCAGCAGCAGGACCGCTACCTCCGCCTTTGTGCAAGGAGGAGCACTGCCAGAGCCCTGCAAAATGACCTCCAGCAGGCCACAAATGTGCATGTGTCTGCTCAAACGGTCAGAAACAGACTCCATGAGGGTGGTATGAGGACCCGACGTCCACAGGTGGGGGTTGTGCTTACAGCCCAACACCGTGCAGGACGTTTGGCATTTGCCAGAGAACACCAAGATTGGCAAATTCGCCACTGGCGCCCTGTGCTCTTCACAGATGAAAGCAGGTTCACACTGAGCACATGTGACAGACGTGACAGAGTCTGGAGACGCCGTGGAGAACGTTCTGCTGCCTGCAACATCCTCCAGCATGACCAGTTTGGCGGTGGGTCAGTCATTGAGTGGGGTGGCATTTATTTGGGGGGCCGCACAGCCCTCCATGTGCTCGCCAGAGGTAGCCTGACTGCCATTAGGTACCGAGATGAGATCCTCAGACCCCTTGCGAGACCATATGCTGCTGCGGTTGGTCCTGGGTTCCTCCTAATGCAAGACAATGATAGACCTCATGTGGCTGGAGTGTGTCAGCAGTTCCTGCAAGAGGAAGGCATTGATGCTATGGACCGCCCGTTCCCCAGACCTGAATCCAATTGAGCACATCTGCGACATCATGTCTTGCTCCATCCACCAACGCCACGTTGCACCACAGACTGTCCAGGAGTTGGCGGATGCTTTAGTCCAGGTCTGAGAGGAGATCCCTCAGGAGACCATCCGCCACCTCATCAGGAGCATGCCCAGGCGTTGTAGGGAGGTCATACAGGCACGTGGAGGCCACACACACTACTGAGCCTCATTTTGACTTGTTTTAAGGACATTACATCAAAGTTGGATCAGCCTGTAGTGTGGTTTTCCACTTTAATTTTGAGGGTGACTCCAAATCCAGACCTCCATGGGTTGATACATTTGATTTCCATTGATCATTTGTGTGTGATTTTGTTGTCATCACATTCAACTATGTAAAGAAAAAAGTATTTAATAAGATTATTTCATTCATTCAGATCTAGGATGTGTTATTTTAGTGTTCCCTTTATTTTTTTGAGCAGTGTATAATACCACCATACAACAATATTACAATGTACGTGTATATAGAGTGTGTGTGCTAGCGTTTGTGTGGGTATGCGTGTGTCTGTACCTGTGTGTGTGTCTCTTCACGGTTCCCGCTGTTCCATAAGGTGTATTTTTATCTGTTTTTTAAATCTGATTCTACTGCTTGCATCAGTTATATAATAATAATAGAGTTCCATGTAGTCATGGCTCTATGTAGTACTGTGCGCTTCCCATAGTGTGTTCTGGACTTGGGGATTGTGAAGAGACCTCTGGTGTCATGTCTTGTGGGGTATGCATGAGTGTCCGAGCTGTGTGCTAGTAGTTTAAACAGACAGCTCAGTGCATTCAGCTTGTCAACACTTCTTACAAAATCAAGTACATTTTACATTTTAATCATTTAGCAGACGCTCTTATCCAGAGCGACTTACAGTTAGTGAATACATATTATTATTTATTTTTTTATACTGGCCCCCGTGGGAATCGAACCCACAACCCTGGCGTTGCAAACGCCATGCGCTATCAACTGAGCTACATCCCTGCCGGCCATTCCCTCCCCTACCCTGGACGACGCTGGGCCAATTGTGCGCCGCCCATGAGTCTCCCGGTCGCGGCCGGCTGCGACAGAGCCTGGATTCGAACCAGGATCTCTAGTGGCATAGTTAGCACTGCGATGCAGTGCCTTAGACCACTGCGCCACTCGGGAGACACAAGTAGTGATGAAGTCAATCTCTCCTCCACTTTGAGCCATGAGAGATTGACATGCATATCATTAATGTTAGCTCTCCGTGTACATTTAAGGGCCAGCCGTGCTGCCCTGTTCTGAGCCAATTGTAATTTTCCTAAGTCCCTCTTTGTGGCACCTGACCACACGACTGAACAGATTGTTTTGCCACAATTATATAATTACTCCTGACTAAATAAAAACATTGAAAATACTTCACCAGAGAGCATGACTTAGCCACAGAGGATCATTAAAATACTTCACCAGAGAGCATGACTTAGCCACAGAGGATCATTAAAATACTTCACCAGAGAGCATGACTTAGCCACAGAGGATCATTAGAATACTTCACCAGAGAGCATGACTTAGCCACAGAGGATCATTAAAATACTTCACCAGAGAGCATGACTTAGCCACAGAGGATCATTAGAATACTTCACCAGGGTGCATGACTTAGTCACAGAGGATGATTAGCTTAATATAAAAATATATCTCTGGATAGTTTCAAATCACAAGTGCATAGGCCTATTCCTATTTTGGAATCCCACAATTTGGGCAGCGGGCGTGACAATATGTCTAGCTGATTGAGTTGCAGCTGTCAATGACAGTGGTCCTCTGTAGCTCAATTGGTAGAGCATGGCGCTTGTAACGCCAGGGTAGTGGGTTCGATCCCCGGGACCACCCATATGTAAAAATGTATGCACACATGACTGTAAGTCGCTTTGGATAAAAGCGTCTGCTAAATGGTATATTAATGAAAAGCATCAAAAATGTGTGAAGATAATGTGTCTTGAGTATAATTTTTTATGTTGCAACAAGACGAAGGGGAGGGGGGGTGGCGAAGATATGGCGTCTCTCTCCAGAATGCACTCAGCTCTCCAGAATGCACTCAGCTGTCTCCCGCCAATCCTTGCCCATTCATTGTTTCATTGTGTGAATTGTTTGCCCTTTGATTGTTGATTTTTAAAAATCAATTCCCCATTACATAGAGAATGGCGCCGGAGGAGATGGCTGCCGTTTTACGGGCTCCTAACCAATTGTGCTATTGTGTGTGTTTTTTCGCGTTATTTGTAACTTATTTTGTTCCTAATGTTTCTGCCACCATCTCTTATGACCGAGAAGAGCTGCCTCTACCATCAGTCCTATTAGCCAATGTACAATCATTGGATAACAAAATAGACTAACTACGATCACGGATATCCTACCAACGGGACATTAAAAACGGTAATATCTTATGTTTCACCGAGTCGTGGCTGAACGACGACATGGATAACATACAGCTGGCGGGATATACGCTGCATCGGCAAGATAGAACAGCTGCCTCCGGTAACACGAGGGGTGGCGGTCTGTGTATATTTGTAAACAACAGCTAATGCACGAAATCTAATATTAAGGAAGTCTCGAGGTTTTGCTCGCCTGAGGTAGAGTATCTCATGATAAGCTGTAGACCACACTATTTACCAAGAGAATTTTCATCTATATTTTTTTGTAGCTGTCTATTTACCACCACAAACCGATGCTGGCACTAAGACTGCACTCAATGAGCTAATTAAGGCCATAAGCAAACAGGAAAACGCTCATCCAGAGCATGATTTAGCCACAGAGGATCATTAAAATTGCAGCTGTCAGTGAAAAGCATATAAAATATGTGTGAAGATAATGTGTCTTGAGTATCATTTTTTATGTTGCAACAAGAATGGGAGGGGTGTGTGGCGAAGATATGGAGTGTGTATCTCCAGAATGCGTGCACTCAGCTCTCCAGAATGCACTTAGCGGTCTTCCGCCAATCCTTGCCCATACATTTTTTCATTGTGTGAATTGTTTGCCCTTTGTTGATTTTTTAAAATCAATTCCCCATTACATACAGTGCATTTGGAAAGTATTCAGACCCCTTCCCTTTTTCCACATTTTGTTACGTTACAGCCTTATTCTAAAATGGATTAAATTAATTTTTTCCTCATCAATTTATACACAATGCCCTATAATGACAAAGCAAAAACATTTTTATTTTTTTTAGCAAATTTATATTTAAAAAAAAACAGAAATACCTTATTTACATAAGTATTCAGACCCTTTGCTATGAGACTCGAAATTGAGCTCAGGTGCATCCTGTTTGCATTGATCATCCTTGAGATGTTTCTACAACTTGATTGTAGTCCACCTGTGGTAAATTCAATTGATTGGACATGATTTGGAAAGGCACACACCTGTCTATATAAGGTCCCACAGTTGGCAGTGCAGGTCAGAGCAAAAACCAAGCCATGAGGTTGAAGGAATTGTCCGTAGAGGTCAGAGACAGGATTGTGTCGAGGCACAGATCTGGGGAAGGGTACCAAAACATTTCTGCAGCATTGAAGTTCCCCATGAACACAGTGGCCTCCATTATTCTTAAATGAAGAAGTTTGGAACAACCAAGACTCTTCCTAGAGCTGGCCTCCTGGCCAAACTGAGCAATCGGGGGAGAAGGCCCTTGGTCAGGGAGGTGACCAAGAACCCGATGGTCACTCTAACAGATCTCCAGAGTTTGTCTGTGGAGGTGGGAGAACCTTCCAGAAGGACAACCATCTCTGCAGCACTCCACCAATCAGGCCTTTACGGTAGAGTGGCCAGACGGAAGCCACTCCTCAGTAAAATGCACGACAGCCCACTTGGAGTTTGCCAAAAGGCACCTTAAGGACTCTCAGACCATGAGAAACAAGATTCTCTGGTCTGATGAAACCAAGATTGAACTCTTTGGCCTGAATGCCAAGCGTCACGTCTGGAGGAAACCTGGCACCATCCCTACGGTGAAGCATGGTGGTGGCAGCATCATGCTGTGGGGATGTTTTTCAGCGGCAGGGACTGGGAGACTAGTCAGGATGAAGGGAAAGATGAACGGATCAAAGTACAGAGAGATCCTTGATGAAAACCTGCTCCAGAGCGCTCAGGACCTCAGACTGGGGCGAAGGTTCACCTTCCAACAGGACAACAACCCTAAGCACACAGCCAAGATAATGCAGGAGTGGCTTCGGGACAAGTCTATGAATGTGCTTGAGTGGCCCAGCCAGAGCCCGGACTTGAACCCGATCTAACATTTCTGGACAGACCTGAAAATAGCTGTGCAGCGACGCTCCCCATCCAACCTGACAGAGCTTGAGAGGATCTGCAGAGAAGAATGGGAGAAACTCCCCAAATACAGGTGTGCCAAGCTTGAAGTGTCATACCCAACAAGACTCGAGGCTGTAATCGCTGCCTAAGGTGCTTTCTTCAACAAAGTACTGAGTAAATGGTCTGAATACTATGTAAATGTGATATTTCAGTAAAAAAAAAAAAAACTTGTTTCTCACAAGTGTAGTAGGTTGTGAACTCTGCAAACAACGTTTCCACTACAAGAATGAGAACGGTAAATGACTGTAATGCTTAACAGTAATTAATGTAACCAAATGACGGGGATTAACGGTACATTTACTAGACCTACTGGTTACATACAGTGTATTCGGAAAGTGTTCAGACCGCTTCTCTTATTCCACACATTTTGTTTCGTTACATGTCTGTATTCCCAGTGATGTGAAATCCATAGATTAGGGCCTAATGAATTAATTTCAATTGACTGTTTTCCTTATATGAAATGTAAGTAAATTGTTATTTGGAAATACAATGATTCTACATTTTGTTACGTTACAGCATTATTCTAAAATGGATGAAATAAATCAAAATCCTCATCAATCTACACACAATACCCCATAATGACAGTTTTTTTGAAATTTTTGCAAATGTATTACAAATAAAAAACAGAAATACCTTATTTACATGGGGTATTGATCAAAATAAACAATCAAATGGGCAAACAATTCACACAAAATAACAATGAATGTGCAAGAATTGTCCGGAGACTGCAGGCTTATTCAGGACAGATTTTGGCGAGAGTGAGCCCTCTCGCTTCACCTCTTCCTCTCTGCTGAAACTAGCGAGCGAAACAGGCCATGTAGCCCATGTATCTGATTCTGTCTGGCCAGAAAAGGTATGACATGCCATACTACTTTTGTCCAGACAGCATCAGATACATGGGCTACACTTACGGAGAAAGAGGGGCGCTGTTTCGCTCGCTCAGACGCTTTATCTAAGGTTGATGGGTCTTTCTGTCGGTGCGCGTCTTGGTCAAATAAATGATCAATATTTCAATATTTTATTTAGACGGGCAAGGAGGTACGGTAGGGCGGGCTAGGCCCCCTAGCACCCGCCTATAACGCCTGCCTTGCTTTATGCGCAAATATTGATATAATAACCAGTCAACTTGGAGTCACGCGATATGTTGTGTGGTCCTCCCACTACGACTCGGGAAAGCATACAGTTTATTAGGCTACAGATTAAATTAGTTATGATGAACTTCACAGGGTGGTGAATGTGCAAGGTGATGAGTTTGATGCTCCTTTCCAATAAATATTGACATTCTTATTCTGGTGACATGATGATCGATGCTTTGCTGCCATTTGACAAATACAAATAATATCGTTCTTATCCATAATAATGTCATAATGTAGATAGTTTACCCCCACTGTAGCTGCGAGCTGTTGGCTAGAGCTTATGTGCCAAGACCAGAGTGGGCACATTTGCTATATAACACAGCAGTCTACAGTGGTTTCCGAAAGTATTCATCCCCCTTGGCATTTTTCCTATTTTGTTGCCTTTGTATCATGTGATTTACACAACATGCCTACCACTTTGAAGATGCAAATTATTTTTTCTTGTGAAACAAACAGGAAATAAGACAAAAAAACTGAACTTGAGCGTGCATAACTATTCCCCCCCCAAGTCTCTTGGGGTATGTCTCTATAAGCTTGGCACATCTAGCCACTGGGAGTTATGCCCATTCTTCAAGGCAAAATTGCTCCAGATCCTTCAAGTTGAATTGGTTCCGCTGGTGTACAGCAATCTTTATGTAATACCACAGACTCTCAATTGGATTGTGGTCTGGGCTTTGACTAGGCCATAAATGTTTCCCCTTAAACCACTCAAGTGTTGCTTTAGCAGTATGCTTAGGGTCATTGTCCTTCTGGAAGGTGAACCTCCGTCCCAGTCTCAAATCTCTGGAAGACTGAAACAGGTTTCCCTCAATAATTTCCCTGTATTTAGCGCCATCCATCATTCCTTCAATTCTGACCAGTTTCCCAGTCCCTGCCGATGAAAAACATACCCACAGCATGATGCTGCCACCACCATGCTTCACTGTGGGGATGGTGTTCTCGGGGTGATGAGAGGTCTTGGGTTTGCGCCAGACATAGCGTTTTCCTTGATGGCCAAAAAGCTCAATTTTAGTCTCATCTGACCAGAGTTCCTTCTTCCATAAGTTTGGGGAGTCTCCCACATGTATTTTGGCGAACACCAAACGTGTTTGCTTATTTTTTTCTTTAAGCAATGGCTTTTTTCTGGCTACTCTTCCGTAAAGCCCAGCTCTGTGGAGTGTACGGCTTAAAGTGGTCCTATGAACAGATACTCATATCTCAGCTGTGGAGCTTTGCAGCTCCTTCAGGGTTATCTTTGGTCTCTTTGTTGCCTCTCTGATTAATGCCCTCCTTGCCTGGTCTGTGAGTTTTGGTGGGCGGCCCTCTCTTGGCAGGTTTGTTGTGGTGTCATATACATTCCATTTTTTAATAATGGATTTAATGGTGCTCAAAGTTTCTGATATTTTTTTAGAACCCAACGCTGATCAGTACTTCTCAACAACTTTGTCCCTGACCTGTTTGGAGAGCTCCTTGGTCTTCGTGGTGCCGCTTGCTTGGTGGTGCCCCTTGCTTAGTGGTGTTGCAGACTATGCGGCCTTTCAGAACAGGTGTATATATACTGATATCATGTGACAGATCATGTGACACTTAGATTGCACACAGGTGGACTTTATTTAACTAATTATGTGACTTCTGAAGGTAATTGGTTGCACCAGATCTTATTTAGGGGCTTCATAGCAAAGGGGGTGAATACATACAGTGGGGAAAAAAAGTATTTAGTCAGCCACCAATTGTGCAAGTTCTCCCACTTAAAAAGATGAGAGAGGCCTGTAATTTTCATCATAGGTACACGTCAACTATGACAGACAAATTGAGATTTTTTTTCTTCAGAAAATCACATTGTAGGATTTTTTATGAATTTATTTGCAAATTATGGTGGAAAATAAGTATTTGGTCACCTACAAACAAGCAAGATTTCAGGCTCTCACAGACCTGTAACTTCTTCTTTAAGAGGCTCCTCTGTCCTCCACTCGTTACCTGTATTAATGGCACCTGTTTGAACTTGTTATCAGTATAAAAGACACCTGTCCACAACCTCAAACAGTCACACTCCAAACTCCACTATGGCCAAGACCAAAGAGCTGTCAAAGGACACCAGAAACAAAATTGTAGACCTGCACCAGGCTGGGAAGACTGAATCTGCAATAGGTAAGCAGCTTTGTTTGAAGAAATCAACTGTGGGAGCAATTATTAGGAAATGGAAGACATACAAGACCACTGATAATCTCCCTCGATCTGGGGCTCCACGCAAGATCTCACCCCGTGGGGTCAAAATGATCACAAGAACGGTGAGCAAAAATCCCAGAACCACACGGGGGGACCTAGTGAATGACCTGCAGAGAGCTGGGACCAAAGTAACAAAGCCTACCATCAGTAACACACTACGCCGCCAGGGACTCAAATCCTGCAGTGCCAGACGTGTCCCCCTGCTTAAGCCAGTACATGTCCAGGCCCGTCTGAAGTTTGCTAGAGTGCATTTGGATGATCCAGAAGAGGATTGGGAGAATGTCATATGGTCAGATGAAACCAAAATAGAACTTTTTGGTAAAAACTCAACTCGCCGTGTTTGGAGGACAAAGAATGCTGAGTTGCATCCAAAGAACACCATACCTACTGTGAAGCATGGGGGTGGAAACATCATGCTTTGGGGCTGTTTTTCTGCAAAGGGACCAGGACGACTGATCTGTGTAAAGCAAAGAATGAATGGGGCCATGTATCGTGAGATTTTGAGTGAAAACCTCCTTCCATCAGCAAGGGCATTGAAGATGAAACGTGGCTGGGTCTTTCAGCATGACAATGATCCCAAACACACCGCCTGGGCAACGAAGGAGTGGCTTCGTAAGAAGCATTTCAAGGTCCTGGAGTGGCCTAGCCAGTTTCCAGATCTCAACCCCATAGAAAATCTTTGGAGGGAGTTGAAAGTCTGTGTTGCCCAGCGACAGCCCCAAAACATCACTGCTCTAGAGGAGATCTGCATGGAGGAATGGGCCAAAATACCAGCAACAGTGTGTGAAAACCTTGTGAAGACTTACAGAAAACATTTGACCTGTGTCATTGCCAACAACGGGTATATAACAAAGTATTGAGAAACTTTTGTTGTTGACCAAATACTTATTTTACACCATAATTTGCAAATAAATTCATTAAAAATCCTACAATGTGATTTTCTGGAAAGATTTTTCTCATTTTGTCTGTCATAGTTGACGTGTACCTATGATGAAAATTACAGGCCTCTCTCATTTTTTAAGTGGGAGAACTTGCACAATTGGTGGCTGACTAAATACTTTTTTTCCCCACTGTATGCATGCACCACTTTTCCGTATTTAAAAAAATAATAATTTAACAAGTATTTTTCTTCATTTCACTTCATCAATTTGGACTATTTTGTGTATCTCCATTACATGAAATCCAATTAAAAATCTATTACAAAATCTAAATTACAGGTTGTACTGCAACAAAATAGGAAAAATGCCAAGGGGGATGAATACTTTTGCAAGGCACTGTATATAACACAACAGTCTATATAACACAGTCTATATAACACAACAGTCTATATAACACAGTCTATATAACACAACAGTCTATATAACACAGTCTATATAACACAACAGTCTATATAACACAGTCTATATAACACAACAGTCTATATAACACAACAGTCTATACAACACAACATCTATATAACACAACAGTCTATATAACACAACATCTATATAACACAACAGTCTATATAACACAACATCTATATAACACAACAGTCTATATAACACAGTCTATATAACACAGTCTATATAACACAGTCTATATAACACAACAGTCTATATAACACAACAGTCTATATAACACAGCAGTCTATATAACACAGCAGTCTATATAACACAGCAGTCTATATAACACAGCAGTCTATATAACACAGCAGTTTGTGACAAACCATCAGTAGAGTGTAAAATGCAATGGAAACCCATTTAACTTGTATTTTTCATTTGGTACACTCTAAAAAGAAAAAGTTTCCTGGAGTGTCCTTTAGGGGTTCTTCAAATTGAAACTGTGGGGGAACCCCTATAAGTTCTTAGAAGAACCCTTTAAAAGGAGAATAACCCCTTTTAATGGATCCTCGAATAACCTTTTGAAGAACCTTTTGGGCTTAATTTTTGAACTACCCCCCCTACCCTATTATTATTATTATTATTATTAATAATAATAATTAGCATAACAATAACAATAACACAATATTTTAGTTGTCAGTGTTTATTATGATTTTAGTGGCAAAGCAGAATTAAAAAATCTAAATATGAGGTAAACTCCCAATAGAACCCCAAGTCCAATGGGTATATCTCTGTATCCATAGCCAGAATGATTTTGCAGTGCATGGTGATCGAACAGGTTTCCTGTTATATTCATCAGAGGTGTAGGGAGGGTGAAGTCTGTGAATCCCCAAAATAGTAATTATACAGATGATTAACAAAACATGCACACAACAGTATTCATACGTTGGTTTTTGTGGTAAATGTGAATGGGAAAAAAAACTGTTTTGAGACACATAACATGTCCATAATGTAGAGGCCTATGGGATTTTCATTGAAGAGGTAAGGGAGGAGGATGGTAAATGTGATCTGCATAACATACCAATACCAATTGGCATACCTTTGTATGCCTCCTCGTCTGTATACCTGCAGACACAGACACAAAAGTGAGCAGTTCAGTCATCTGCACCCAATACAGCGAGCCTTCAACATATTATTATAGCCTACATATTCTTACCTCTTTGTTTATTGATATCCATTGAATTGTGTCCATTTTCTGTTTTAAGAAAGATTTACACAAATATGAAAAGATAGATGTTATCATCATAAAACAATATCAATTTAGATCTTTCAATGGACAAACCTTACCTTAAATTGAGGAGATCTTTACATTTTTCAGTTAAGTGCCTGCACCTGCTGTCCTTTCAAATTCATATCCAAATGTTTCAGTTGGGCAGTTAGGTTCCTGCAAGAACCCCCACCAACTAAGGTTCCTTGATGAACCCCACCTCCTATCGGGTTCATGGAATAACCTTTTGGGGTCCATGTTCAGTGCCAAGAACCCTAAGGTTCTTCAAAGAACTTTGAGGATCTTAGAAGAAACCTTGTTGAACCCCTAAAAGGTTCAACAAGGAGTGTACATGGGAATTTAATGGCAAAAATTATTTTTATGTACACTATGTCATCACACACAGCCTTTTATCTGCAAAAAGTCAGTTTGATGGAAAAATATCTCTGGTGGGAAAATGTGCGTATTGTTTTATGCAGATTTTAGAATATTCACATGAAAATATGTCACAAATAGGATGGAAACCTAGCTGGTGATATAATAGTGGACAGCCTCAGAGGCAGGGTGTACCCAAAGATTTTCATCTATGGTGTAGCGTAGATACATTTCCACTCCAGTGGTGGTGGTGAGGAGGGAAATACTATCAAAGTGGGCAGACTAGATAGGCCAGGTACGCCCAGCAAGCAGAATTCTTGACATAAAAAGTAAAAGTTCATAATAATGTCAGTTCAATGTCAATAGGGTTAGGACTACATATTTATACCCTAACCATAATGTGTTACCCTGGATACATTGATACTATCTTACATATATTAAATGTCTGCTTTTCCAGATGATCTTTATCATAAAGTGGGAGGTGTGCTCGTGTTGAAGCCAGACAAGTCCACAGTGCCTGACCCCATCACAAGCATCCTATGGAAGCATGGGAAGAACAAGGTGGCAGAGTGGGACAAGGATTTTGGTCTGGAAATCTATGCTGCCTTCAAAGGCCGCACAGCCCTGGACCTGACTACTGGAGAGCTGAGAATCAGTGGATTGACGAAAACAGACAGTGGAGTTTATTCTGTGGAGTTCAACGGCAAATTGCTTGACAAGAAATATAAACTATTTGTTATCAGTAAGTGTTTCTGTGTGTGTGTGTGTGTGTGCGCATACATCTGTGTGTGTGTACGTGTGTATGTGTGGTCGTGTAGAAACAGCAGGTTATTCAGTACCTCACAAGCATTTTCCCAAATGATTCCTGTTTCTTTCCTCTATTTACAGAAGCAGTCCCCAAACCCACAATCACTTCTTCCTGTAACTCCAACAAAACCACCTGCACTCTGACCTGTGAGGGCAACACCACTGATGCTGAACCCGTCACCTACAGCTGGAAAGTGGGAGAGGGGGAGTGGAAGGTCTTAGACAAACAGATGAATGTCTTTAAGAACAACACTGGCAAATCCACCAACAGTTACAAGTACTTCTGCAAGATGAAGAACTCTGCTGGGGAAGGGGAAGTCAGTGAGCCAATTGGAGAGGTGTTTGGCCCAGGTGAGTGGACACTCATAAGTATGCTACAGTCTTATGTATTGATATGTCAGTAACACTGCTAGTGTTGTAGGACATTTTGAATGCTGCACTATGTTGAATACCTGATCAACTCCTGTCAAAGTATCAATACAAAATGTGTTTTCATTTCAGAGCCTTCCAATATCGGTGCTGTTGTTGCTTTGGTTGTCTTTACCATATTAGTACTTGTCGCCATCATAGGTAAGAACAGCACATCTATAGTAACAGAGCACTGCACATGTACATAGTTCTGAAGCACAGATTGACATAACAGCAGCAACAACAGTGAGCTATACCCCCTGAAGGGGATACCTGTTCTACCTGTATTTACAGTAGTGTTCAGGCTACTGCTACAGACAAGACAGGGGGTTAGATGCACCACCTGCTGTAGGGCACAGTCTTCATAATGTGTCACAGTGATGCACAAATTTGGACCTCGCACAGTATGGATTAGCCTAATCTGAATTAATTAATTAATCAGCAAAAAGGACCGTAATTACTTTGTGGTAACCTAAAAATATGTTTAGAGTTCATTGGATATTAGATGTGAAATCGCTGGCTATGTTATTTTACAGGTGTGCAGGTACTGTATGCAGGTTGTTTATTGGTGCTCTCAGAAATTGTTTCTTATTGCAGCTTAAGCATGTAATTGTGGATACAGTCATATTCAATAGCTGACATAATATTAATGCAGACTTGTAATTAAGAAGACACCATTTTGTATACATCTGGCCCTTCATTGGACACTGTGTTAACAAACCTCCAAACGAGCTTCAATGCCATACAGCACTCCTTCCGTAGCCTCCAACAGCTCTTAAACGCTAGTAAAACTAAATGCATGCTCTTCAAACGAACGCTGCTTGCACCCGCCCGCCCGACTAGAATCACTACTCTCGGCGGGTCTGACTTAGAATATGTGGACAACTACAAATACCTAGGTGTCTGGTTAGACCGTAAACTCTCCTTCCAGACTCACATTAAGCATCTCCAATCCAAAGTTAAATCTAGAATCGGCTTCCTATTTCGCAACAAAGCCTCCTTCACTCATGCTGCCAAACATGCCCTCGTAAAACTGACTATCCTACCGATCCTTGACTTCGGCGATATCATTTACAAAATAGCCTCCAACACTCTACTCAGCAAATTGGATGTAGTCTATCACAGTGCCATCCGTTTTGTCACCAAAGCCCCATATACTACCCACCATTGTGACCTGTACGCTCTCGTTGGCTGGCCCTCACTACATATTTGGCGCCAAACCCACTGGCTCCAGGTCATCTATAAATCACTGCTAGGCAAATCCCCGCCTTATCTTAGCTCATTGGTCACCATAGCAACACCCACCCGTAGTATGTGCTCCATCAGGTATATCTCACTGGTCATCCCCAAAGCCAACACCTCCTTTGGTAGCCATTCCTTCCAGTTCTCTGCTGCCAATGACTGGAACAAACTGCAAAAATCTCTGAAGCTGGAGACTCTTATCTCCCTCACTAACTTTAAGCATCAGTTGTCAGAGCAGCTTACCGATCACTGCACCTGTACACAGCCCATCTGTAATTAGCCCACCCAACTACCTCATCCCCATATTGTTATTTATTTTGCTCATTTGCACCCCAGTATCTCTATTTGCACATCATCTTCTGCACATCTATCATTCCAGTGTTAATACTAAATTGTAATTATTTTGCACAATGGCCTATTTATTGCCTTACCTCCATAACTTACCACATTTGCACACACTGTATATAGATTTTCTATTGTGTAATTGACTGTACGTTGTGTTTATCCCATATGTAACTCTGTGTTGTTGTTGTTTTTATCGCACTGCTTTGCTTTATCTTAGCCAGGTCGCAGTTGTAAATGAGAACTTGTTCTCAACTGGCTTACCTGGTTAAATAAAGGTTAAATAAAATAAAATAAAAAAGTCATAAAATATTTGTATTTTTACTCCCCAGTTTGGTTGGTGAGGAAGAAAATAAAAGGTAGGATGATTCTCTGTCTCTTCCTGGTTCAACTATTCATACTCACTGATTAACCAAAATGTTACACAATGTGAATTTCATTTGAATGAAAGTGTCTTGATAATGTCTTACATTTGTGTGTCTCTTTTTCATCTCTGGATATCCCCAAGACACCTGCATCGACTTTTTGAGAAAGTGTTGTGGTGGAATGTTTGGTAAGTTTTACCCTAACTTGACTCTGATCCATATTCAACCTGCTAACTGGCTCCCCGCAGTAATACAAACACAACATTATTATTATTATTATTCATGCACTGCACCTTATACACATACAGTACTTCCATGCACTGCACACATGCTTCCTCACAGCACAGGACAGGAGTGTTGTTTTTGTCCCATCCCAGAAATCCAGAAATCTGTTTTAATTGAATTAGGGCCCTTACTAAGTAACAGGTATCTCCTATTGTGTGTGTTTGTGTGAGAGAAAGCGAGAGTGCGAGTGCACAGCAGTAATCCCACAACCCAGAATATTTCCAAGTTTTCTTATATGCAAATTTAAAGGGCAAATACATCTTAAATTCAAGGAACTTCTTCTACTCTGTTTGCTGTAAACACATGTTGATGGATGGTGTAACTTTACAGGGGATGCAGTCAACAATCAGAATTCTATTGCCACGGATACTGTTTATCACACTGTTGGGGATGATCAGGTTGCCAACCGTGGAGTTTCAGGGGTTCTCTCTGGGGTTGCCATGGATACAGTTTATAGCACTGTAGGGGAGAAGACACCTAGAGATTACTCCATGAATCAGAATAATAACAATCAGCCCACTAACACAGGTAATAACACTAACACACCTTTTACATGGTACTACTATGGGGCCTTTTTGACAATGCAGATATGTGGAGATGTTGCCAGAAATGTGTTACTCACATTATTTGTGGTAGCATTTATTTGAAGAACATGTTTTAGTGACATCTACATACAGTATGAGAAGGTGATTAATAATGTGAGTTTAAAGTTAGCTGTGTGTGGACTAGCCTATATAAAATGTGTATGATGCAGTTGGAATCTGCAAGGGAAATGTGCTTTAAATGATGTACGTTTGATGAGTATTTGAAATAACCTGTTTGGTTTTGGTTTCTCTTCACATCTATGCATTTGTGCACTGTCAAAATGTCTCCAATAGAGGTAACATTGTGGATAAAGATTCTGTCACCGCCACCCCTTGCTAGTTTATACGTTCCAAAAGCCAATTATTTAATGTGCTTCAGTGTCACGCCCTGGCTCTGGGGACTCTTAAATGTTGAGCCAGGGTGTGTAGTGTCTATGTTATATTTTCTATGTTGATGTTCTAGATCGTTTAGATCTATGTTGGCCAGGGTGGTTCCCAATTAGAGGCAGCTGTATCTCGTTGTCTCTGATTGGGGACCATACTTAGGCAGCCTGTTTGGCACCAGTCGGTGTGGGATCTTGTTCCGTAAAGGTTTGTTTTGTGTAGCCTCAGGACTTCACGTATCGTTTGTTTGTTGTTTTTGTTCGTGTTGTGTACTACAATAAAGATGTACGCTTATCACGCTGCGCCTTGGTCCGTATCTTCCATTAACGAGCGTGACAGAAGATCCCACCAAAAGAGCAGCGTGCCCAGCAGGAGAGAATAGCGATGTCTCAGGTGGGCAAATGGTGGTCATGGGAGGATATATTCGCGGGGAAAGGGCCATGGGCAAAGGTTAATGCCCAGGCAAGAGAGGAGAAATGGCGCCAACCGTGCCGACGATGGACACCCGAGAGGCAACCCCAAGAAAATTTTGGGGGGGCACACGGCGTGGACGACGGGGCAGCAGGAGGCAGCGACAGGGCGTATCTGCAGAAGGGAGAGGGAGAGTGTAGAGGCACGGCGAGAGGAGCTGGTTAGGCAGCAGAAGGAGTGGAGGTTTATAAGGAAACCCAGTCCCGCTCCTCGCACCAAGCAAGTGGTGTGTGTCACCAGTCCGGTCCGGCCCGTTCCTGATCCCCGCACTAAGTTAGTGGTGCGTGTTCCCAGTACGGCCCGACCCGTTCCTGCTCCTCGCACTAAGCCAGTGGTGCGTGTTCCCAGTCCGGCCCGGCCCGTTCCTGCTCCCCGCACCAAGCCAGTGGTGCATGTCCACACTACGGCCCGACCCGTTCCTGCTCCCCGCACCAAGCCAGTGGTGCGTGTTCCCAGTCCGGCCCGGCCCGTTCCTGCTCCCCGCACCAAGCCAGTGGTGCGTGTTCCCAGTCCAGCCCGGCCTGTTCCTGCTCCCCGCACCAAGCTAGTGGTGCGTATTCCCAGTCCAGCCCGGCCTGTTCCTGCCCCTCGCACCAAGCCAGTGGTGCGCGTCGCCAGCCCGGTCCGGCCTGTTCCCTGCCCCTCGCACCAAGCCAGTGGTGCGCGTCGCCAGCCCGGTCCGGTCTCTTCCTGCCCCTCGCACCAAGCCAGTGGTGCGCGTCGCCAGCCCGGTCCGGCCCGTTCCTGCTCCCCGCACCAAGCCAGTGGTGCTCGTCGTCAGCCCGGTCCGGCCCGTTCCTGCTCCCCGCACCAAGCCAGTGGTGCGCGCCGTCAGCCCGTTCCTGCTCCCCGCACCAAGCCAGTGGTGCGTGTGTCCAGTCCGGCACGGCCCGTGCCTGTTCCACCGGCACCGGTCAGCTGCTCCACTCCGGAGCCAGAGCAATCCGCTCCACCGGGGTCCGGTCCAACTCCAGTCAGCGGATCCACTCCGGAGCCAGAGCAATCCGCTCCACCGGTGCCCAGTCCAGCTCCGGCCAGCGGCTCCAGTCCGGAGCCTGTACGGGTTGATCCACCGTCGTCGGGTCCAGCTCCAGTCACCGGTGCCAGACCAGACCAGGGGAGCAACGGGGAGGTGGAGAGAAAGTGGTGGTCACGCCCGGAGCCGGATCCGCCTCCGAGGCGGAATGCCCACCCGGCCCCTACCCTGTTGTATTTGTGTGGCGCGGTCGCAGTCCGCGCCTTTGGGGGGGGGGGGGGGTACTGTCACGCCCTGGCTCTGGGGACTCTTAAATGTTGAGCCAGGGTGTGTAGTGTCTATGTTATATTTTCTATGTTGATGTTCTAGATCGTTTAGATCTATGTTGGCCAGGGTGGTTCCCAATCAGAGGCAGCTGTATCTCGTTGTCTCTGATTGGGGACCATATATAGGCAGCCTGTTTGGCACCAGTCGGTGTGGGATCTTGTTCCGTAAAGGTTTGTTTTGTGTAGCCTCAGGACTTCACGTATCGTTTGTTTGTTGTTTTTGTTCGTGTTGTGTACTACAATAAAGATGTACGCTTATCACGCTGCGCCTTGGTCCGTATCTTCCGTTAACGAGCGTGACATTCAGTGTGAGTCTTCTGCTTTATTTGATCTGCTCCATGGTTGTCAATCAGAACATTTTGAGTTCTGAGAACTGTTTCCATGTTGTTTTGTTTGATATGACTGTTGCTGGTTTAGAAATGTGGCTTATTTCAGAATGTCTCAAGACCTTTGCAGGTTTTGTGTCTTTAAGAGCTTGTGGTTAAACCGTTCATCTACTGCAGGGGTAGGTAACCCTGGTCCTGGAGGACTGCAGGCACTTCATGTTTTTGATTTAACTGACCTGGAAGACCAGGTGTGGTGTGAATTTAGTCAATCACTGAACTGATCAATTAGCTCAGTTGGTCTGGTGTGGTGCCTAGTTGGAAGAAAATCCTGCAGTACCTCCAGCACTCCAGGAACAGGGTTGCCTATCCCTGACCTATTGTATGTTACAAATCAAAAAGTCAGGGTACAGGGGGTGGCTTGGGTCTAAAATGATTTTGTGAGCCTTGCGGTGGGCCCTGACCTTAAAGATCTCATCCAGGCTTTTCTGTTTGACTCCAAGTACCTTGCTTGCTGTGGTGATAATCCTTCTCAGCATATTTCTCTGGCTGACAGTGATTGCCAAACCAACAAACAATACAAAAAGTTAAATTAATCTCAATGAAAGATTTGTAAACAGAGTCAGTATAGTACAGTCAACATTAAAAGATCCCAGCTTTTTGAGAAAGTACAGTCTCTGTTGACTCTTTTTGTAGATCAGGTCTGTACATTTACTCCACTGAAGCTTATTGTCTAAGAGGACACCCTGATATGTGTATTCCTCTACAATCTCTATGTTCTGACCTCTGATAGATGTTGTACGCTTCCTGACGTCTATGCACATCTCTTTGGTCTTGTTGGTATTGAGGACCAAGTGTGATTTGTCACACCACTCTACAAAGTCATTTAGGATGGTGTTCCTCATCATCATGCAACAGGCTGATCAAGGCAGTGTCATCAGCGAACTTAATGAGGTGTCTGTCAGTATGGAAACTAGTACAACTATTAGTGTACAGGATGTACAGGAGTGGGGACAAAACACATCCCTGAGGAGAGCCTGTGTTGGTGGTGCGTATGTCCGACACGTGGGGACCTACTTTGACCCGCTGCGACCTCTGGCTCAGGAAGTCCAACAGCCACAAAACCAGCCCCCCATCTAAGGAGAAGTCCCTTATGAGTCTCTGTGCCAGAATGTAAGGCTGGATTGTGTTGAAGGCAGAAGAAAAGTCAACAGAACCGTGACATGGGATTTGGCGCCCTCTAGATATCTATAGATCATGTTGAGGAGAGTAAGAACGGCATCATCAACTCCTCTGCTGGGCTGATAGGCAAACTGAAACGGGTCGAGGAGCTTCTGGGTGGCACTGAGAATATGACTTCTCACAATTTTCTCAAAGCATTTCATTAATAAGGATGTCAAGGCGACAGGGTGGTGGTCATTCAGCACAGAGGGATTAGATGCTTTAGGAATGGGTATAATTATTGAGTTTTTCCACAATACTGGCACATGTTGCTGGTAGAGCGAGGATTGCTAAATGTCTGTAAAAACACCAGTCAGTGGTTCAGCACAGTGCTTTAACACGTCCAGTTATTTTGTCTGGGCCTGGGCTTTTGTGTGCGTTACATCCCCTGAACTACTTTACATCATCAGCCTGTTTAACAACAACCCTCTCAAACATTTGTAATGATGCTTCCATTTGTTTTACCTCCGACACAAAGTCGTCAGATTCAAATCGTGAGAAGAAAACATTCAGTTCATTAGCCATGTTCTGGCCCTCGTGTCTCCCAAGGTCAGCATTGGTTAGCCATGTTCTGGCCTTCATGTCTCCCAAGGTCAGCATTGGTTAGCCATGTTCTGGCCCTCATGTCTCCCAAGGTCAGCATTGGTTTTTACCCTGCCTATGTGGGAGGCACTAGCCATGGATTCAATCCCTTGCCAGGCCACCCTTGAGTTTCCTGAGGAGAGGGTCCTCTCCACCCTTTGCTTGTATGCCTCCTTGTCCACCAGTATCTGTCTTTTGATCTCACGTTGTCTAGCCTGTCTATAACCATCAGCATAAAAGGCCTTCTTCCTATTAAGTAGTGATTTTAGATTTTTTGATACCCAAGGCTTATTGTTAGGGAAGATTTTACAGGTTTTAGTAGGCACAACTGACTCAGAAGTTTACATAGTCTGAAACAACATCTGTGAGTTCATCAAGATCAGAGCTGTCCTCATATACCTCATATATCCTCATATACCTCCCACATAGTACAGTCAAAACACCCTTGGAGATGAGTGATACTATTGTCGTTCCAGATCTGAACAGTTTTAACTGTAGGTTTCTCCCTCTCCAGGAGCCGACAGTAGGTTGGCCAGAGGTAGACAACATTGTGGTCTGATGTCCCCAGGGGAGGTCTAGTGGTGGCAGAGAAAGCATTTGGTATTGTCCCATAGCACAAATCAAGAGTCTTATTTTTCCTAGTGTGACATTTCACATACTGGTGGTACGTGCGCAGGATCTTCTGCAAAGTACAGTTGTTAAAATCCCCTAAAATAAATGTGGGTGCGTCGGGGGAGATGGATTCCAGTTTCTGTGACAGATTATAAATAATCTCTGATGCTTTTGCTATATTAGCTTTTGGTTGAATGTACACAACGGTAACAAACAATTGGGGGAACTCACGGGGCAGATAGTAGGGTCGCAGTGACACAGAAAGCAGTTCAATGTTGGGGGTACAGAGTATCTGTCTTACCAGGATCAATTTACACCACTGGTCCCTGACAAGCAGGCCACAGTGATGTTTCCCTGTGACGGTCAGATCACGGTCCGCTCTGACAAGTGTGAAGCCGGCCGGCTCCACTTCCCTGTCTGGGACTCTGTCATCCAGCCAAGTCTCAGTAAACGCCAGCAAACAGGCCTCCCAGTATTCGTGTTGGAAGCATACATTCGCTAAAAGCTCATCTGCTTTCCCCCTCAGTGACTGGGCATTGATCAGCAAGGTGGTGGGTAAGGGAAGTTTGGTCTTACATTTTTAAGTCTTTGTCTGATTCCCCGGCGTTTTCGAAGTTTGCATTTGGGTTTGTAATCCACTCGCAGACAATCAGGGATTAAGATGGGCCATTGGGATATCCATGGCGTTCGTGTTTGAGTTGCATTGTAGTAGGAACTCTCTGCTGTATTGGATTCCGCTGCCAGCAGCGTTTTCATCATTTAGTCCATCTGTAGCGGGTACACGATCAACAAGATCAGTCCAACACCCCACCACTGTAAAGCCATCGTTGACAGATGGTTTACAAACAAAGTGTACAAATTAAAAACATAAAAGAACGTCACACCAAACTTCACACACACTGCGGGATGCAACAGAGCCTTGCACTCCAGGAACAGGGTTGCCTATCCCTGATCTACTGTATGTTACAAATCAAATAGTTCCATCATCATCATTAAATATTGTCACAACAAAGATGTTTGAGAATGCTAAACTGATCTATTCTCTCTTCTTCAGCTAAACCCAGTGATGGAAACAACCAAACCACAGGCAAGTCATCCAGCTCATTTAAGACGTCATGAAGCAGAAGTAGGATAGATGCTCATCTGCATATCTCAGAATATCACGAGAACATAGATTGATTGCTATTTTATTTGAATTCTGTTTTTAATTACTTTAAGTAGGAAGTCTCTGTTTAAGTCAATGACACTTGATGGTAAGACACAGTGGCATTCCCCTGGAATTCTGCCACTTAGCATCCTTTTCATGGTCATCTAGAAGTGAACACAACAAATACTAATATGGTCTGTGTATGAGAATGTTAAGCTCAACTTTTCTCTCTTCTTTTCTCCTCAACTAAAGTCAGTGATGGAGTCCAGTCAGAACAAGGCAAGTCATCCAGTTAAGATTGTAAAGCAGAAGTAACTTCTTTAAGTAGCATTTGATGCAGTAGGAGAGAGGCTGTAGTTGATGTTTTCCTTCTGTGTGATTCTGCAGAGGTTACGGTTCCGCTAACGGACATCAACATAACAGGGGAAGAGGATGCAGACAATGCTGGAAAGGGGCAGGAGAATGGAGGTTTGTATGAAACTTAAGCGCATAGTTTACCTGGTAACAGAGTGCACTGGCAGTTACAGTACACTCAAACCATATTTGTCCCGGAGGATTTGATTCCTATAACTGACTGATTCTTAAAAGCTAAATATACTGAACAAAAATGTAAATGCAACATGCAACAATTTCAACGATTTTACTGAGTTACAGTTCAAATAAGGAAATCATTCAATTGAAATAAATTCAGTAGGCCCTAATCTATGCATTTCATATGACTGGGTAGGGGCGCAGCCTTGGATGGGCCTGGGAGGGCATAGGCCCACCCAATTGGGAGCCAGGCCCACCCACTAGGGAGCCAGGCCCAGCCACGTGGTCTGCGGTTGTGTGGCCGGTTGGACGTAGTGATCCCTAATAAATACAAATACTGCCAAATTCTCTAAAACGACATTGGAGGCGACTTATGGTAGAGAAATGAACATTAAAGTATTTGACAACAGCTCTGGTGGACATTCCAATTGTACGCTCCCTCAAAACTTAACATCTGTGGCATTGTGTTGTGTGACACAACTGCACATTTTAGAGTGGACTTTTTTTGTCCCCACACAAGGTGCACCTGTGTAATGATCATGCTGTTTAATCAGCTTCTTAATATGCCACACCTGTCAGGTGGATGGATTATCTTGGCAAATGAGAAATGCTCACTAACAGGGATGTATACAAATTTGTTCACAATATTTGAGAGAAATAAGCTTTTTGTGCATATGGAACATTTCTGGGATCTTTTATTTCAGCTCATGAAACATGCAGCCAACACTTTAAATGTTGTGTTTATATATAGGGTTAGGACTACATATTTATACCCTAACCATGATGTGTTACCCTGGATACATTGATACTCTGATACATTTATGAAATGTCTGCTTAAAGTGGGAGGTGAGTTCATGTTGAAACCAGACAAGTCCACAGTGCCTGGCCCCATCACAAGCATCTTATGGAAGCATAGGAAGAACAAGGTGGCAGACTGAGCTGAGAATCAGTGGATTGACAAAAACAGACTGGAGTTTAATCTGTGGAGTTCAACAGCGAACTGCTTGACAAGACATATAAACTATCTGTTATCAGGATGTGTTTCTGTATGCGTGTGTGTGTTCATATATCTGTGTGTATGTATCCGTGTGTATGTGTGCGCGTGGTCGTGTATGAAACAGCAGGTTATGCAGTGCCTCACAAGCATAATTTTTGTTTTGTATACAGTCGTGGTCAAAAGTTTTGAGAATGACACAAATATAAATGTTCATAAAGTCTGCTGCCTCAGTTTTTATGATGGCAATTTGCATATACTCCAGAATATTATGAAGAGTGATCAGATGAATTGCAATTAATTGCAAAGTCCCTCTTTGCCATGAAAATGAACTTAATCCCCAAATAACATTTCCACTGCATTTCAGCCCTGCCACAAAAGGACCAGCTGACATCATGTCAGTGATTCTCTCGTTGACGAGGACAAGGCTGGAGATCACTCTGTCATGCTGATTGAGTTAGAATAACAGACTGGAAACGTTAAAAGGAGGGTGGTGCTTGAAATCATTGTTCTTCCTCTGTTAACCATGGTTGCCTGCAAGGAAACACGTGCCGTCATCATTGCTTTGCACAAAAAGGGCTTCACAGGCAAGGATATTGCTGCTAGTAAGATTGCACCTAAATCAACCATTTATCGGATCATCAAGAACTTCAAGGAGAGAGGTTCAATTGTTGTGAAGAAGGCTTCAGGGCGCCCAAGAATGTCTAGCAAGCGCCAGGACCATCTCTTAAAGTTGATTCAGCTGCGGGATCGGGGCACCACCAGTGCAGAGCTTGCTCAGGAATGGCAGCAGGCAGGTGTGAGTGCATCTGCACGCACAGTGAGGCGAATACTTTTGGAGGATGGCCTGGTGTCAAGAAGGGCATCGAGGAAGCCACTTCTCTCCAGTAAAAACATCAGGGACAGACTGATATTCTGCAAAAGGTACAGGGATTGGACTGCTGAGGACTGGGGTAAAGTCATTTTTTCTGATGAATCCCATTTCCGATTGTTTGGGGCATCCGGAAAAAAGCTTGTCCGGAGAAGACAAGGTGAGCGCTATCATCAGTCCTGTGTCATGCGAACAGTAAAGCATCCTGAGACCATTCATGTGTGAGGTTGCTTCCCAGCCAAGGGAGTAGGCTCACTCACAATTTTGCCTAAGAACACAGCCATGAATAAAGAATGGTACCAACACATCCTCAGAGAGCAACTTCTCCCAACCATCCAAGAACAGTTTGGTGACGACCAATGCCTTTTCCAGCATGATGGAGCACCTTGCCATAAGGCAAAAGTGATAACTTGCAACAGGCTGATCAAAGCAGTGTCATCGAACTTAACGAGGTGTCTGTCAGGATGGGAACTAGTACAACTATTAGTGTACAAGAGTGGGGACAAAACACATCCCTGAGGAGAGCCTGTGTTGGTGGTGCATATGTCCGACACGTGGGGACCTACTTTGACCCGCTGTGACCTCTGGCTCAGGAAGTCCAACAGCCACAAAACCATCCCCCCATCTAAGGAGAAGTCCCTTATGAGTCTCTGTGCCAGAATGTAAGGCTGGATTGTTTTGAAGGCAGAAGAAAAGTCAACAGAACCGTGACATGGGATTTGGCGCCCTCTAGATATCTATAGACCATGTTGAGGAGAGTAAGAATGGCATCATCAACTCCTCTGCTAGACTGATAGGCAAACTGAAACGGGTCGAGGAGCTTCAGGGTGGCACGAGGGCCAGAACATGGCTAATGAACTCAATGTTTTCTTCTCAAGATTTGTGTCGGAGGTAAAACATACATGCAAAAGGTGGAGAGGACCCTCTCCTCAGGAAACTCAAGGGTGGCCTGGCAAGGGATTAAATCCATGGCTAGTGCCTCCCACATAGGCAGGGTAAAAACCAATGCTGACCTTGGGAGACATGAGGGCCAGAACATGGCTAACCAATGCTGACCTTGGGAGACATGAAGGCCAGAACATGGCTAACCAATGCTGACCTTGGGAGACATGAGGGCCAGAACATGGCTAATGAACTGAATGTTTTCTTCTCACGATTTGAATCTGACGACTTTGTGTCAGAGGTAAAACACATGGAAGCATCATTACAAATGTTTGAGAGGGTTGTTATTAAACAGGCTGATGTTGTAAAGTTGTTCAGGGGATGTAACGCACACAAAAGCCCAGGCCTAGACAAAATAACTGGACGTGTTAAAGCACTGTGCTGAACCATTGACTGGTGTTTTTACAGACATTTTCCAATCCTCGCTCTACCAGTTCCAGTATTGTGGAAAAACTAAATAATTATTCCCATTCCTAAAGCATCTAATCCCGCTGTGCTGAATGACTACCGTCCTGTCGCCTTGACATCCTTAGTAATGAAATGCTTTGAGAAAATTGTGAGAAGTCATATGCCAAGAGTGTGCAAACTGTCATCAAGGCAAAGGGTGGCTAATTTGAAGAATCTCAAATATAGAATAACTTTTTATTTATTTAGCAGTTTTTTGGTTACTACATGATTCCATGTGTGTTATTTCATAGCTTTGATGTCTTCACTATTATTCTACAATGTAGAAAATAGTAAAAATAAAGAAAAACCCTTGAATGAGTAGGTGTGTCCAAACTTTTGACTGGTACTATACATTATACTGTGTATTATAAGTATTGGAGGTTTTCTTTCAAATGATCAGATTAGAAAAAGTTTGTCCTTCTGTTCTCCTTAACATCAGAAGTCAGCAGATCCAGTAGTCCTAAATATGAGTCAAGGCCTGAGGGTAAGAAGACACAGTGGCATTCACCTGGAATTCTGCCACTTAGCATCCTTTTCATTGTCATCCAGAAGTGAACACAACAAATACTAATGTGGTCTGTGTATGAGAATGTTAAACTCAACTTTGACTGGACTACTGATGTAGTCCAGTCAGAACAAGGCAAGTCATACAGTTAATTTCAGACTGTATAAAGCAGAAGTAACTTCTTTAAAGATGTACTATAAAGAAATCACTAAGTTTCCTGGTTGATAAAATTCTAATAGTTTGCCTAATTTCAGTTTATGTGAAGAAACAAGCAGTCATTGTGTAGAGAATCATTGTACCATCTAAATATATGTTTCCATAACCAAAAATGTTGTATATTCAGCTGTTTGAAGCTGGTGTACAAAACCGAAATGGGAAGCATAGAAATAGAACAGATTTACGGCTTCTTAGACTTGCTTACAATGGGAATGAAAGATCTATAACTCAAATTTCTATGTGAATTTGTAAGGGTCGCCCAAAAAGTTACATATCGTAGCTTTTAGAAGTGTTTGATGCAGTAGGAGAGAGGCTGTAGTTAATGTTTTCCTTCTACGTGTGATTCTGCAGGGGTTACGGTTCCACAAACGGCCAACCCCAAAACAGGGGAAGACGATGCAGACAAAGATGGAAAGGGGCAGGGGAATGGAGGTGTGTATGAAACTTAAGCGGATAGTTTACCCGGTAACAGAGTGCTCTGGCAGTTACAGTACACTCAAACCATATTTGTCCTGATGATTTGGTTCCTTGATTCACCGCTGCTGAATTGTTGATGTATTTTTTTTATGTATATATTTTTGCCAAGATGCTTTTAAATGGATAGTCATTGGCTCAATAACCTGAAGTCTATGGGAACAGCTACACTATATATAGAAACGTATGTGGACACCCCTTCAAATTAGTGGATTAAGCTATTTCAGCCACACCCATTGCTGACAGGTGTATACAATCGAGGACACAGCCATGCAATCTCCATAGACAAATATTGGCAGTAGAATGGCCTTACTGAAGAGCTCAGTGAATTTCAACGTGGCACCGTCATAGGATGCCACCTTTCCAACAAGTCAGTTCGTCAAATTTCTGCCTGGCTAGAGCTGTCCCGGTCAACTAAGTGCTGTTATTGTGAAGTGGAAACGTCTAGGAGCAATAACGGCTCAGCCACGAAGTGGTAGGCCACACAAGCTCACAGAACGGGACCGGCGAGTGCTGAAGCGCGTAGCGTGTAAAAATAGTCTGTCCTCGGTTGCAACACTCACTACCGAGTTCCAAACTGCCTCTGGAAGCAACGTCAGCACAAGAACTGTTCTTTGGGAGCTTCATGAAATGGGTTTCCATGGCCGAGCAGCTGCACACAAGCCTAAGATCAGCATGCACATTGCCAAGTGTCAGCTGGAGTGGTGTAAAGTTCACCGCCATTGGACTCTGGAGCTGTGGAAACGCGTTCTCTGGAGTGACGAATCACGCTTCACCATCTGGCAGTCTGACGGACAAATCGGGGTTTGGCGAATGCCAGGAGAACGCAACCTGCCCCAATGCATAGTGCCAACTGTAAAGTTTGGTGCAGGAGGAATAATGGTCTGGGGCAAGTTTTTTTTATGGTTCGGGCTAGGCCCCTTAGTTCCAGTGAACAGCATACAATGATATTCTAGACGATTCTGTGCTTCCACCTTTGTGGAAACAGTTTGGGGAAGGCCCTTTCATGTTTCAGCATGACAATGCCCCCGTGCACAAAGCGAGGTCCATGCAGAAATGGTTTGTTGAGGTCGGTGTGGAAGAACTTGACAGGCCTGCACAGAGCCCTGACCTCAACCCCATTGAACACCTTTGGGATGAATTGGAACGCCGACTGCGAGTTAAGAAGATTTTATAGTAAACTATGAGATTAACTCTGTTTATCACAAACATGACGAACATGGAGTCAGAATTAGACATGGGTGCTCTCTGATGCTGGGCGGGAACATGATTGGTTCCTTTCACTGGGTTTGTGTGTGTGTGAAGTGTGGATCTGACCTTGGGTCGAATTCTTTGCTCTTACCTAATCCATGGCTGTCTTACCTTATTGGAGACTGAAACCAGACTGTTGCCTTTTGACTCTCTCCTCAAACAAAGTAGAGAGAGTGGAGCCAGAGTTGAACAGAGTTTAGACTAATCATGAGTAATTACAGCATGACGGGAGGGAAGAGAGGAGTGGGTTTGGGTATGTTTGAAAGATTGAGTGTGGACCTGTCATGTCCAACAATCAATCTTCAGGTCAAGCCAGGGTGAGCCGGGGTTGAACAGAGTTTAAACTGAACATGATTGTTTTTGCATGACAAGGGCGTGATTGATTATACTACTATTGATTCTAAACTGAATAAAAGTCCAATTTAGCCGCTATCATAGACTAAGGAAGTGGGCGGAGCGGTAGAGAGGGGGAAACTGAGGATGGTGGTGGGGGAACCCAAGAGGGAGGGGCTTTAAGCTAAGATGTATGTGAATATGACTATATAAACGGAGAGCTGAGAGGTAGACGGGAGGTGCTCTGCAGACCAGCTCGGCTTCCGTTACTCTATGTAAAAAAATCTATATTGATTCTACAAAAACTCTGGAAGAACTTTGATTTTTAATAAGTATAGTGATAATTTTCCACATCACGAGCCAGGCCTAATCGCCCAACATCATTGCCCGACCTCACTAATGCTCTTGTGGCTGAATGGAAGCAAGTCCCTGCAGCAATGTTCCAACATCTAGTGGAAAGCCTTCCCAGAAGAGTGGAGGCTGTTATAGCAGCAAAGGGGGGACCAACTCCATATTAATGCCCATGATTTTGGAATGAAATGTTTGACAAGCAGGTGTCTAGATACCTTTGGTCATGTAGTGTAGCATGTCATTGCGCTAACACTAGTAGCAATGCCCCCCGTCTACCACTGCTGAAAAAGTCCTAGGGAAAACACTGCTGTAACCGACTGATTCTTAAAGGTTAAATATAATATACTGTGTATTATAAGCATAGGAGTGTTTCTTTCAAATGATCAGATTAGAGAAAGTTTGTCTTTCTGTTCTCCTTAGCAGCTGAAGCCAGCAGATCCGACAGTCCTAAAGAGAAGTCAGAGCCTGATGGTAAGGCACAGTGGCATTCACCTGGAATTCTGCCACTTAGCATCCTTTTCATTGTCATCCAGAAGTGAACACAACAAATACTAATGTGGTCTGTGTATGAGAATGTTAAGCTCAACTTTTCTCTCTTCTCCTCAGCTAAAGGCAGTGATGGAGTCCAGCCAAAACAAGGCAAGTCATCCAGTTAATTTAAGACTGTATAAAGCAGAAGTAACTTCTTTAAAGATGTATTATACAGAAATCACTAAGTTTCCTGGTTGATAAAATTCTAATAGTTTACCTAATTTCAGTTTATGTGAAAAAACAAGCAGTCATTGTGTAGAGAATCATTGTACCATCTAAACCGCTGTGAAATATATTTTCCATAACCAAAAATATTGTATATTCAGCTGTTTGAAGCTGGTGTACAAAACTGAAACAGGAAGCATAGAAATAGAACAGATTTACCACTTCTTAGACTTGCTTACAACGGGAATGAAAGATCTATAACTCACATTTCTATGTGAATTTGGCTGGGTCGCCCAAAAAGTTACATATCGTAGCTTTAAGCAGTGTTTGATGCAGTAGGAGAGAGGCTGTAGTTAATGTTTTCCTTCTACGTGTGATTCTGCAGGGGTTAAGGTTCCACAAACGGCCAACCCCAAAACAGGGGAAGACGACGCAGACAAAGCTGAAAAGGGGCAGGAGAAGGGAGGTGTGTATGAAACTTAAGCGGATAGTTTACCCGGTAACAGAGTGCTCTGGAAGTTACAGTGAACTCCAACCATATTTGTCCTGATGATTTGATTCCTGTAACTGACAGATTCTTAAATGCTAAATACATTATACTGTGTATTATAAGGATAGAGGGTTCATCTAGAACAGGGGTGTCAAACTCATTCCATGAAGGGCTTAGTGTCCGAGGGTTTTTGGTTTTTCCTTTCAATTAAAACCTAGACAACCAGGTGAGGGGAGTTCTTTACTATTAGTGACCTTAATTCATCAATCAAGTACAAGGGAGGAGTGAAAACCCGCAGACACTCGGCCCTCCATGGAATGAGTGTGACACGTGATCTAGAGGGTTACTAGAAATGATCTAATTAGAAAAAGTTTGTCCTTCTGTTCTCCTTAGGAGCTGAAGCCAGCGGATCCGGTAGTCCTAAAGAGAAGTCAGAGCCTGATGGTAAGGCACAGTGGCATTCACCTGGAATTCTGCCACTTAGCATCCTTTTCATTGTCATCCAGAAGTGAACACAACAAATACTAATGTGGTCTGTGTATGAGAATGTTAAGCTCAACTTTTCTCTCTTCTCTTCTCCTCAACTAAAGGCAGTGATGTAGTCCAGCCAGAACAAGGCAAGTCATCCAGTTAATTTCAGACTGTAAAAAGCAGAAGTAACTTCTTTAAAGATGTACTATACAGAAATTACTAAGTTTCCTGGTTGATAAAATTCTAATAGTTTACCTAATTTCAGTTTGTGAAAAAACAAGCAGTCATTGTGTAGAGAATCATTGTACCATCTAAACCGCTGTGAAATCTATTTTTCCATAACCAAAAATATTGTATATTCAGCTGTTTGAAGCTGGTGTACAAAACCAAAACGGGAAGCATAGAAATAGAACAGGTTTACCGCTTCTTAGACTTGCTTACAACGGGAATGAAAGATCTATAACTCACATTTCTATGTGAATTTGGCTGGGTCGCCCAAAAAGTTACATATCGTAGCTTTAAGCAGTGTTTGATGCAGTATGAGAGAGGCTGTAGTTAATGTTTTCCTTCTACGTGTGATTCTGCAGTGGTTACGGTTCCGTTAACTGCCAACCCCAAAACAGGGGAAGACGACGCAGACAAAGCTGAAAAGGGGCAGGAGAAGGGAGGTGTGTATGAAACTTAAGCAGATAGTTGACCCGGTAACAGAGTGCTCTGGGAGTTACATTACACTCAACCCATATTTGTCCTGGATGATTTGATGCCTGTAACATTATACTGTGTATTATAAGGATAGAGGGTTCATCTAGAACAGGGGTGTCAAACTCATTCCATGAAGGGCTCAGTGTCTGAGGGTTTTTGTTTTTTTCCTTTCAATTAAGACCTAGACAACCAGGTGAGGGGAGTTCTTTACTAATTAGTGACCTTAATTCATCAATCAAGTACAAGGGAGGAGTGAAAACCCGCAGACACTCGGCACTCCATGGAATGAGTTTGACACGTGATCTAGAGGGTTACTAGAAATGATCTCATTAGAACAAGTTTGTCCTTCTGTTCTCATTAGCAGATGAACCCAGTGGATCCAACAGTCCTAAAGATGAGTCAAAGCCTGAGGGTAAGACACAGTGGCATTCACCTGGAATTCTGCCATCTACTATGTTGTTGTTTACCTTGAGGATTGGTAGAGCAAGTTTGTGGTCCAGAATAGACAAACTAGGAAATCCCTGTACTGTTTGATTGTTGTAGCTTGTGAGGGTGTGAAGGGAGACCAGGGATGTGTGTGCACATGCGTGCTTACCTGCATGTGTATGTATGATTAAGTCCAACTCTTCTGTTGTGTGTTTTCTTGCCAGAAACCACACCGTTGATGGAGTATGAAGACAGACTGTAAATAATCCAGTGTTTTAGGATGGTAAGTCTGAGTCTGAGAAAGACAGTAACCACAAGATTTATTAAGAAAGCATTTGGAAGTGCTCACATTGTTATTACATTGTTATTATGTGTGTGATCAACATGTGGGATTTTTCTTTTAATTTGGATGCCATGAAAGTCAAACATTGAAGAGGTGAGATTGGTGTTGGCATTCTTAAAGCCAGACTCAGTGTCAGTTTCGTCATTTTGTTTACTTTGTATGTTTTGTTTTGTCGCGTCAACAAAACAAACCCAGCCATGATGTCATAACATACTCTAGAGTCTAGGCTACCTGAGAGAAATCTGACCTGCAATTTGTAAACAAAGCTGCTGTATTTATAACATAAGACCAAGAGTTTTTCCAGACCATGTGACCTGACCAGGGAAAAACTCCTGGTCCTAGTCATTAGTAATGTTTTGTCTGATGATCTCTGATCTCTATTGCTTCCTTCCAGCTGGTGGTCTTCCTGGTGGGGAACTGAGGACCACAAAAATGGGGTTTGAAGGCTCTCAGTACATGCCTCCATGTCTGTTACATTGAGACAAACGACCAAGAAGAGAGAAACTGTTGGAGATGTTTTTAATGTACTATACATTTAAAATGGAAAATAGGCAAATATTGCACATAGTAACTTGCATTCAATCAGATGAAGTACAGTGAGCTACAAAGTATTGGCACAGAGACATCTTTTGTTATTTTGGCTCTGTACTCCAGCACTTTGGATTTGAAATTAGATAATGACTATAAGGTTAAAGTGCAGACTGTCAGCTTTAACCCGATATGAATGAGAATACCCTCAAATTAAAGCTGACAGTCAGTCTGCACTTTAACCTCATAGTCATTGTGTCATTTAAAATCCAAAGTGCTGGAGTACAAAGCCAAAACAACCAAAACACGTGTGACTGTCCCAACAATTTTGGAGCTCACTGTATAATGTGATGAGCCGTGTGCTTTATGAACTTACAGTACTTCAGACATTTGAGGGCAATATTTGTATCTCAGAACATTTGGTGATTGACAAAAACAAGAGATTCTTACCCTTTCTCACTATTCATACCTCGTCTTTACAAATCTCCATCAATTTGTGCAGGTTGTTTTTGTTGTTTGAAGCCATAGTATCAATCACTTTGTGGTTGTATGATACCTTTTCAGGTATTTTCCCCAGAGCGCTTTATGCCAACCCACTCCACTTTCTGTTTTAAATCGCAGCTTGTGAATGTCTTATATCATTTCAGAATTTACTAATTCTTCAAGCCTTCACTTGACTTATATCAAGGTATTTGTACAGGTTGTTATTGTTATAGTTATTTTAATCAGAGTAATTTATGCCAACCCCCACACTAGGCAAAGTCTAGTGTAGGGAGAGAGTGTTGGTTGAGAGGAACCAGGCCTGAGGTAGAGCTCATCCTCATCTGCCTTGTAAAGAGAGTGCTCTGCAGTACTGAGATGTTGTATTACTAACAACAATGGTGCATGTGTATTTGTTTTAATACCTTAATATTCCTTCAAATTTCCCTCTGGTATACAGTGCTGCTTGAAAATATGTGAACCCTACAGGGCTGTCATTATTTTTGCTATAAAATATTAAAATAAACTTAAAATCCTTATCTAAACCCCAATTCGTAATAAAGACATTCAAGTAAATGACAAACAAAAAAGAAATGATATTTTCATTGTTTATTTAACAGAAACTCAGATTCGATGTGTCCAAAAATATGTGAACCCCTTCAGTCAATAGCTTGTGGCACCTCCATTAGCAGCGGTAACTTGGACTAAACGTCTCCTATAGCCAGTAAAATCAGTCTGACATCTGTTTTGAGTGATTTTTGCACACTCCTCCTTACAGAATTCAGCCAATTGAGTGAGGTTTGAGGGGTTTCTGGCATGAACTGCCCGCTTCAGGTCCTGTCACAGCATCTCGATTGGATTTAGGTCAGGACTTTGACTTGCCCAATCCAAAACACAAATCTTCTTTCTCCTGAGCCATTCTTTGGTAGATTTGCTTGAATGCTTTGGGTCGTTGTCTTGTTGGAAGACCCATTTTCGTCCCAGCTTTATCTCCTTGACTGATGGCCTGACATTCTGTTCAAGAATCTCCTGGTATACCTCAGAATTCATGGTTCCCTTAATGATGTGAAGTCATCCAGGTCCAGAGGAGAAAAAGCAGCCCCAGATCTTGACATTCCCACCACCATGCTTGACTGTTGGGATAAGGTTATTTTGGTGGTAGGCAGCGTTGGGTTTTCACCAAACATAGCGGTGTTGATTGTGACCAAAAAGGTCAATTTTGGACTCAACGGTCCAGAGACTGGACTTCCAGAAACCTTCAGGTTTGTCCAGGTGGTCTCTGGCAAAGTTAAGATGGGCAGTTTAGTTCTTTTTTGACAGCAGAGGCTTTTTCCTAGCAACCCTCCCATGAATGACATTTCGATTCAGTGTTCTTCTGATTGTTGAAGCATGCACAGTTACCTGAGATGCAGCAAGGGAGGTCTGCAAATCTCTAGATGTTATGTTTGGGTTGGCTTTTACCTGATTTATTATTGTTCTTGTGGCTCTTGGGGATATTTTGGAAGGGCGTCCACTTCTAGGCCGAGTTGCTGTCATGTTAAATGCTCTCCATTTGTAAATTATTTGCCTCACAGTGGACTGATTATGTTATAGCCTTCCCCAGACTGATGTGCTCTCACTACCCTCATCCTGATGTCCTCTGCGATCTCCTTTCCTCTCGGCATGGTGTGCTTTGCATTCACCTGGATGGGGAACACCAAATTGACCAGGTTTCTTATCTCTATTTATCAGAGTCCCGCCCAAACTCTTTCCTAATGATCTCTCCTTTGATTCGTTCATTTGGTAGCTAATTATTTACCCGCCTGATTCTACTTACCTACTTGATTTAACCAATGCAACTTGGGGTTCACTTATTTTTGCACCTGCAATAATTACTTTTTAATTTTGTTTTTCTACTACACGCATGATTTCCTCTACACCAACATATGGTATTGGTAAATATAAACCTGTTATGTCAGATCAAAAAGACTGGTTCTGATTAAAATAAGATTTCATGGTAAAAACGGAAAAAAGGTCTCACATACTTTCAAGCAGCACTGTATATCTGAGCGTATCTGTTTTCACAATATAATTTTGTCACCTGGATTTTAATAAAACAATTCTCATATCTGTACATCAATCTGTGATGGACCAAAGTAAGGAGTAACAGCGGTGTTGACTAGTTGCCACCAGATTGGTAAGAACATTTGTTGGGAAAGACAACTAACCTGGGATATCCCAGGTTTTAGTTTGTTTACTAGTATGTCTCAGGTAATTATGTTACAGAAGAAGATGTTATGAATTAAGACCAGCCACATTGCTTTATTTTGGAACTGGACTGTTCTAAAATGGAGTCCTGGTACATGCAAAAACCTGTACTTGTACAATCATTGTATGTATCCCTGTTTAAACTCCAGACCTCACACTGTAGTGGTGTGTTGATGACTGAATGCTTGTGTTGTCCATGTACACACAACATCTGAACACCAATTCTGTTTCAGCACTTTGTCTTAAGAATGTATTTTTTCCAAACTTGATTGGTGAAAGCAATACAGAGGAAGGTCTGTATAGGGCTGGGCTGAGCCATCATCAACATACTGTACGTATCCCTATCTGAACCCTTCAGATCTATGAATACTGAGCTAGGGAAAGGGACTAGTTGACTCTAGACTTAGAGATCAGTCTCTTTGCATGCACTGGATTACTTTCTCAGCCAGGTTCACTAAACGGATCACACCACAGGACTGACGATTCCTAAATCAAGTGTCAACTCCTTCCTTCCGAGACATGCTGCTGTGATAAACAAATGCACTTCAAAGCGCAGTGTGTTAAAAATATTTTATCTGCAACGATTGAATTCCAGACTGCATATACTGCCAATACTTTGTGAATTTGAGGTGTTTGATATTTATATTGTTTCAATAAAGGAGTTGAGTTCTATATTTCCTTTTCTTATTTTGACCTCTGACAGTGATCACATTTTTTACTAACCTGATAGGTGAAAGAAAACTACTGTATATATGATCTGTTATCAGTGTGTGTGTGCATGTTTGTTCCAATTCTTGCAGTATTGCTGTGTGTGTGTGTGTGTGCCTCTATATTACAGTGGGGGAAAAAAGTATTTAGTCAGCCACCAATTGTGCAAGTTCTCCCACTTAAAAAGATGAGAGAGGCCTGTAATTTTCATCATAGGTACACGTCAACTATGACAGACAAATTGAGAAAACAAAATCCAGAAAATCACATTGTAGGATTTTTAATGAATTTATTTGCAAATTATGGTGGAAAATAAGTATTTGGTCACCTACAAACAAGCAAGATTTCTGGCTGTCACAGACCTGTAACTTCTTCTTTAAGAGGATCCTCTGTCCTCCACTCGTTACCTGTATTAATGGCACCTGTTTGAACTTGTTATCAGTATAAAAGACACCTGTCCACAACCTCAAACAGTCACACTCCAAACTCCACTATGGCCAAGACCAAAGAGCTGTCAAAGGACACCAGAAACAAAATTGTAGACCTGCACCAGGCTGGGAAGACTGAATCTGCAATAGGTAAGCAGCTTGGTTTGAAGAAATCAACTGTGGGAGCAATTATTAGGAAATGGAAGACATACAAGACCACTGATAATCTCCCTCGATCTGGGGCTCCACGCAAGATCTCACCCTGTGGGGTCAAAATGATCACAAGAACGGTGAGCAAAAATCCCAGAACCACACAGGGGAACCTAGTGAATGACCTGCAGAGAGCTGGGACCAAAGTAACAAAGCCTACCATCAGTAACACACTACGCCGCCAGGGACTCAAATCCTGCAGTGCAAGACGTGTCCAGGCCCGTCTGAAGTTTGCTAGAGTGCATTTGGATGATCCAGAAGAGGATTGGGAGAATGTCATATGGTCAGATGAAACCAAAATAGAACTTTTTGGTAAAAACTCAACTCGTCGTGTTTGGAGGACAAAGAATGCTGAGTTGCATCCAAAGAACACCATACCTACTGTGAAGCATGGGGGTGGAAACATCATGCTTTGGTGCTGTTTTTCTGCAAAGGGACCAGGACGACTGATCCGTGTAAAGGAAAGAATGAATGGGGCCATGTATCGTGAGATTTTGAGTGAAAACCTCCTTCCATCAGCAAGGGCATTGAAGATGAAACGTGGCTGGGTCTTTCAGCATGACAATGATCCCAAACACACTGCCCGGGCAACGAAGGAGTGGCTTCGTAAGAAGCATTTCAAGGTCCTGGAGTGGCCTAGCCAGTCTCCAGATCTCAACCCCATAGAAAATCTTTGGAGGGAGTTGAAAGTCAGTGTTGCCCAGCGACAGCCCCAAAACATCACTGCTCTAGAGGAGATCTGCATGGAGGAATGGGCCAAAATACCAGCAACAGTGTGTGAAAACCTTGTGAAGACTTACAGAAAACGTTTGACCTGTGTCATTGCCAACAAAGTATTGAGAAACTTTTGTTATTGACCAAATACTTATTTTCCACCATAATTTGCAAATAAATTCATTAAAAATCCTACAATGTGATTTTCTGGATTTTCTTTTCTCATTTTGTCTGTCATAGTTGACGTGTACCTATGATGAAAATTACAGGCCTCTCATCTTTTTAAGTGGGAGAACTTGCACAATTGGTGGCTGACTAAATACTTTTTTTCCCCACTGTAAATAGCAGATTATTCAGTGCCTCACAAGCTTTTCTTCCTGCTTTGTCTTTGTCTCTCTCTCCTGGATTTACAGAGGCAGTCCCTAAACCCACAATCACTTCTTCCTGAAACTCCAACAAAACCTCCTGCACTCTGACCTGTGAAGGGGACGCCACTAATGCTGAACCAGTCACCTACAGCTGGAAAGTGGGAGAGGGGGCGTGGGAGGTCTTAGACAAACAGCTGTAAGAGTGACAATGGCAAATCAACCAACAGTTACAAGTACAGCTGCAAGCTGAAAAACTGTTAGTGGGGAAGTCAGCGAGCCAGTTGGAGAAGTGTTTGGCTCAGGTGAGTGGTAATGATAGGCCAGGGCATTAACTGAGAGGTCGCTTGTTCGAAACCCTGAGCCGACTAGGTCAAAACATCTGTCTGTGCCCTTGAGCAAGGCACTTAACCCTAATCACTCTGGATAGGAACGTCTGCTAAAGGACTAAAATGTCAATAGGCCTGATCATCATTACTGATGATTATGTTATTACATATAACAAAAAAATCTAATCAGTCTTCATTTTAGAGTCAAACAGTGCTGGTACTGCCATTTGAATTGCTGCCGGTGACCGTACCCTACTTGTTTTGACCACTTGCATTGGTGTTCATAGAAAATTGACCAGTAGGGACAATACATTCTTAGTATTTAGTAACGGAGCACTTGCTCATAGAATCTACTGTAGTTAGATGATTTGTTGTGGTGCAGGTTAACATAACAGTAACAGTGGTAACATTCCCCCTCTTACTTGTTAGTAGGCAACCTTTATGACAGGGTTTGGCTACATTAGGTTTGTGTTTTGGAAATTCCCATGGCTGCAAGAGTCACCGCGCTGAAGTGAACCATCTTATTGTCAACATGTGGTGTTAGTAAGTGCCAAGTTGTAGGTGAGTGGGAGCAAGTAGTACTACCAATATGTCTACATCATTTTGCCGACAAGCAGTAATTCTGAAGGTGGATACTGGTTCTATCTGTATTTACAGTAGTGTTCAGGTGTGCATGAACAGTACACCTGTTGCCTATTGGTATTATCTGATGTGTCCTCATTATTGAAGTAGCTTAGAGTATAAATGTGGGAGAAATCTTCAACAGCTCAGAGCTTGTGATCTTGCAACATAAAGCAACTTTATTTAATCATTTTTCTTACAGAATCTTGGATTCGAAAATATATGAGAACTGTTAAACTAATCTCTGTCTACTTCATAGAGAAGTATAGGTAAATCCTCTGGACCAGTAGACACCAGCTCAGATACAGCCTCTGTACCAGAAGAAACCAGTTGAAAAGCACTTATTGAATATATAGTTTGTTTGACAAATATTTAGATTATGTACAGGGAAGGTTTGTTTCTCTTCAGTAAACTCATCTCTTTTTCTATCAATTTCTACTATACATAATAGTATCATTGTTTTCCTGTATGGGCTGTCATGTTTAGCCTAGAATACTATCATTTTTCAACTTTGAATAATGTGAATTATAATGAAATGTTGATCCATGCAACAAGATGGCAAAAATGTATTATGTTTTGAGGAAAATATTTCGTTGTATGAATGTTTTTGTGTGCATGTCTCAAAGCCTATAGGTTAATGGCTAGGCTGGTGAATCAAAATTCCTCACTCAGTGTACAGGAGGAAAATTAAATGAACTATAATTATTACGTTACCTTTAAATATTACATTATTGCCAACTGTTGTTACATTATAGCACAGTGATCCTATCAATTCTAAATTCTATATGTAATTCTGTACATTGTAGCCAATTATACACACAGGGAGGCGTCAAAGACCAGGTATGGGCACGACTACAGCAAGGAATATTCCAGAAGTGGTTAGAAAAAAATTGATATTAAAGTTATGGCATATAAACATAATGCCAGGTGTAGGTATAGTGTGATTGTATTGCAGCTATTAAACATTATTTACAAGTCAAATGGAACATAATTTTATTTTCCACCACCTTATTTTATTTTCCACAAAGAGGTCAAACATAGGAGGAACTAAACCTAATTACTTTCACTTTCACAGCCTCGGGAAATAAAGATCAGACGTAGACTAGGTGAACCACACAGTGTTTTAGGATGTCTCATTTGAATTTACTGTTATGTATTATCTTCACAAATAAACTAGCAGCAAATATGCCCAAACTAACGCTAATCATCTGGCTTTGTCTGGCGCAAATGGTCTCCGCAGGTAAGTTGAACCGACTGGCAGGGGCGAACCTGGCATTTGGCCTACCTAATATTGGCTACTTGTTTGCTATTCTGTACTAATTGTAT